>NC_056725.1:147680931-147747707 GCF_019279795.1 Protopterus annectens
CTCAGGAGACAAGATAGGAATTCTAGGTCAAGGAAGGACTAAAAGTTGAGGGAGCCAGATTGCGTAGTGGTACTATGGGGCTATATGAATCAGGGTTCTACTATGGATCATTCAAAGCAATATGTAATAGCACCTGGATGGTGCTTCATACAATAATGTAATGTATTGTGGACACTAGTAAACTGAAAAATGCACTCAAGTACCATTCCAGTAGTAGCTGCTACATTAACCTGACCTCTTAACTATCCCTATTTTGTGGGAAAATTCCTAGCTTTAAGCCTGATTTACCCCAACACAGGGTGTCTCTGTTTTTTGGAGGTATGTCCCTATTTTCAGTCTTGATTTACCCCTTCATACAATTTTCTGAATCTCTCTCATTAGGTGAGATTTTTGAAGTTGTCTAGTACACAGAAAACAGCTACATGACCAACATTCTAGTGGCAATAATAATGTAAAGAAAGAGGGAACACATCTTACAACTCTCTTTTCCTGAAGCAAAAGTAAATGACCATATATGGTAGAATTTTGTGATGCAGTTCATTAACATCTACAGATTTTACACTGTCTGATAATGTGCTTGTATTTTTTACCATTAATTTTGTCACTTTCTTGTTTTTTTAAACATGTTTCTGTGTAGTATTCCACATTTCTACTAGAAACAGAGTTATACACTATTTGGTATTCAAATGTTCTGCTTTCTAATCTTCTAAATCTTCTAATTAGGTTACAGATTTAGCTGGATGTTTTTTTTTTCAAGGGACTTTGTTCCTATTTTCAATGTCTGCAGACAGAGAGCTATTGCACAGATTAACCCACATCCATACTATTACAATAGTCTTTACATACTTCTAAAACATAGTTACATGTGCATGAAACTGGGCAAGTAGCAGTCACAGTTAGACTTAACACATTATCTAATTACCTATGAGTACTTGTTGCATACTTGTTGAAATGTTTACATGATTACATAAGAGTAGGCATGTGCGTCACAATGTCCTGACAGCAGTGACATATACAGGTAATATAAAATATGCCAATCTTTCCCTCAGGAGCCATTTCTTCCCTATCTCACCCAGCATCTTTATCATATCTGTTGTCACTTCATCTGAGCCTGCTGCTTTCCCCAACTTCATCTTCCTTAGTGCTGTTCTTACTTCTTCTAGGGTGGGATCCTCTTCTTCTCTCATCATAGGCTGTTTCTGGGGCAGGACAGCTTCTGTGGGGTTTTCTTCATTCAGAAGCTGCTGGAAATATTCCTTCCATCTGCCTTTGATGTCTTGTGGACTGGTGAGCAGGTTGTTGCTGTCATCCCTTATGAAGGGTGTCTGACTATCTTCTTTATCTTTCTGTCTTTGCCTTGCAACCTGATACAGTTTCTTTGTGTCCCTTACTGAGTCACTTTCTAGAAGTTGGTAGAGTGCCTCCGATGCCCTATTTTTTGCTATTGCAACTTCTTTCTTAGCTTCTTTGTTAGCTAACCAGTAGTCCTTCTTAGCATGGTCAGTCTTTTCTATCTCTCACTTCTTCCTGCACTCATTCTTTATTTTGATGACTTCCTGGACTTCTGCATTCCACCACCAGCTTTCCTTATGTACCTTATTTCCATACCTGGCTCAGCCACATATCTTTTCTGTAGTCCTAACACATGCTGTTTTTAGGTGCTGGCACTCTTCTTCAAATCCACCTATTTCATCCTCTTCTTGGAGTACTAGAGCCCTGAGTAATTCCTTGAACTTCTGTAATTTCTCTGCAGTCAACTTCCTGGTCTTCAGCCTGGTCTCTGCTGACCTTAGAGCCTTCTCTGATCACTGCTTGATCTGACTGTGGCAACTAATGGTTTATGCTGTGTGCCGACTGTTTCACTATGGATTCTACCACAATGCCTTTTCCTTACTAGAAGGAAGTTTACTTGAGTTACATGTTGGCTACTCTTGTATGTGATCTTGTGACTGTCTCTCTTTCTGAACCATGTGTTGGCCACTATCAAGCCATTTGCCAGACAAAAGTCTAGAATGGCTTCTCCTTTATTCCTATTGCCCCACCCATGTGGACCCAGGCAGTCCTCATATCCTGTTCTGTGCATTCAAGTCACCTGTTTTCAACACCAATTCATGTTGTCCTGCTTTATCTAGTAGGTCCTGCAACTGCTGTCTGAATGCACTCTTTCCTCAGTATCACAATGCTGCTGTGGAGCATAGGCTGAGATTATGAATACTGTCCTGTCGTTACACTGGAGTCTGATTGCCATGAATCTGTCATTAATTCTGATGATATCCCTTACTGCCTCCTGAAGCCTCTCTCTCACCACAATTCCTACACCACTCCTAGCCTTTCCCCCACCTGAGTAGTAGAGTCTGGATCCCATGCCAAACAGCTTTGCTGCACTGCCCTTCCATATTGTCTCTTGGATACATAGGATGTCCAGCCTCCTCCATATCATCATGTCATCCACTTCCATCAGTGAACCTATATTAAGCGTAGCAATTCTCAGTTCATGTTTGGCAGGTTGGTTGGTTTTATGTTCAGCTTTCACTCAACAGAGCTATCCCAGCTAACCCAGGCTGGGCAACTAGACACTGGCCGGCCAGTAGCTTATTGATCCAGGGCTGCTGGGCTTTTATGGAGGGCACACACTGGCCAGTTAAGGCACATATACCCCTCCCACCATTAGCAAGGGTCCCTGGTGTGGGTCAGATTAGGCCAGGTCCTCAACCCACTTATCACCGGTAACTACCCATGACCATTTTGTGACATTAGTAAACATGACCAAATCACCTAGAGCCATATTTTACACTATCAAGTGGCTAGCCCTGCCACAGTGCACAGTCTGTGATCCATGTTCTCCTGTCTTAAGGATACTGCACACCACAGTAGATGCCCAAAGCAGTTGGTTTGTACAACTCTTCCCCATGTAGGGCAACAAGTAGAGTCTGTTCATTGGTGAGTTTGAGATGGAAACACTCAGCATGTTTTTCGGACATGGGAGAAAACCAGGGAGAACATGCAAACTCCAAACTGGCATTAGTCGCAGGTCAGGATCGAATCTTGTACTTTGTGCATGGGAGACAAAGGCCTTAACCATTAAGCCATTTGGTCTGTGACAGTAACCATTAAAAGCACACTGGTACCACAGTAAATTCCACGATCCACACTTGATTTAAATAAAAGCACAAGCTCTTTATTTAACAAGCCAAAAAACAGTTGTTGAGCGCTTTCATGTATAAAATACACTTCATCAGAACACTTACTAAGCCCTAAGGCTCTCTATAAATACCTAAAAAAACGCCAAAAGTTAATTGTTTAAGAGCTACGCCCTCACCATTTCTTAAAACTACAGTACTTAATTTCTTACTGATAATACATATAAAACCTAAAATGCAACACTAAATGAAATTATGTGTAAATTTATACACTTAAAAACCAACTCTTTGCCAAAGGCAACAACATTATACTGTGGTACATATTTAAAAGTAACACAAAAATGCAGTGTCAAACATTGTCACTTGTTAGAAATCAGTCTTGACATTTGTCCTAACAAGACAGGATTTGGTAGGTACAAAATTCAACTATTGCTAAAACACTGCTAATACATGCCATGATATAATATTGATGTAAAGACAATAAAATTCAGTATCCAGATTTTTGCAAGTTATATACTTCTATTAGATTTTTAAATACAATTCTTTAAGTAAAAAGTAATAATTAATAAATGAAGATGTTATGTATTCCTAACCAAGGGTTTTGTGGGGATCGTGTCATTAAGACCTGGAAGACACGCTGCATTTAATTTCAACTGCCATTTTATTTCTTTCTCTCCCACTGTTCTCTTAATGTCCCCACCCCTCGGATTCTCCCTAACTACTTCCAAAATTGCAAATTTAAACTTGTCACATGTTTTACTCTTAGAAATGTGCCTAAATAACCAGACCACCACTTATTTAGAGTTTGTACACCAATACAACATGAGTGGAATCAACTATCTTGATGTGTACATATTCAATGACGGGGGGTCCTTTCAATCCAAGATCTACAGGAAGGACACATTTAGTAATGGTTATTTGGATTTCAGTAGTAGTCACCCCTACTCACAGAAACGTAGTATTATCAAAGGTCAGTGCATACGGGCTGCGAGGATGACAACGCTCCGAGCGGACATGGAGTTGGAAATCAACCACATAGGGAGTATGTTTAGGGACAAAGGGTATCCGCCCTACTTGATCAAGGATGTGACTAGCTTTGTGTTACAGGAATGGGGGAAAAAGTATACACCACTGTTGGGGAAGGAACAATCCTCCCTGATACTAGTAAGAAATGTCATGATAACAAAGATACCAATCAATATTCTAAATCCTATATAGTTAAGTATGGGAAACATGCAGATGATGTCAAAAAAATTATTACTTCTAATTGGAACATCATTACCAGTGATGAGTCTATCAAAGATTTTGTCAGTGACAGGCCCACCTTTGTATACAAAACAGGCCCAAATATTAAAAATCTTATTGAATGGAAGGCCAATAGACAAGGGGGGAGTAACAACACACAGAGATGGGGACCAGGAAATGTGGTAGATGTTCACAATGTGCCTTTGTATGTGAGGATGCATGTTGTACTTTAGAAAATATCAACAACAACAAAATTAGATTTGCCAATGGTAATTGCAACACCAAGCATTTGATTTATTTAGCCATGTGCTGTTCCTGTCCCTGTTATTATGTCGGAAAACCGACAGGTTATTTAAAAACAGAATTTACGATCACATTTACTGTATAGGGAAGAGGGACGAGAACAATGCCTTATTTAGGCACATTTCTAAAAGTAAAACATGTGACAAGTTTAAATTTGCAATTTTGGAAGTAGTTAGGAGAATCTGAGGGGTGGGGACATTAAGAGAACAGTGGGAGAGAAAGAAATAAAATGGCAGTTGAAATTAAATGCAGCGTGTCTTCCAGGTCTTAATGACACGATCCCCACAAAACCCTTGGTTAGGAATACATAACATCTTCATTTATTAATTATTACTTTTTACTTAAAGAATTGTATTTAAAAATCTAATAGAAGTATATAACTTGCAAAAATCTGGATACTGAATTTTATTGTCTTTACATCAATATTATATCATGGCATGTATTAGCAGTGTTTTAGCAATAGTTGAATTTTGTACCTACCAAATCCTGTCTTGTTAGGACAAATGTCAAGACTGATTTCTAACAAGTGACAATGTTTGACACTGCATTTTTGTGTTACTTTTAAATATGTACCACAGTATAATGTTGTTGCCTTTGGCAAAGAGTTGGTTTTTAAGTGTATAAATTTACACATAATTTCATTTAGTGTTGCATTTTAGGTTTTATATGTATTATCAGTAAGAAATTAAGTACTGTAGTTTTAAGAAATGGTGAGGGCGTAGCTCTTAAACAATTAACTTTTGGCGGTTTTTTAGGTATTTATAGAGAGCCTTAGGGCTTAGTAAGTGTTCTGATGAAGTGTATTTTATACATGAAAGCGCCAACAACTGTTTTTTGGCTTGTTAAATAAAGAGCTTGTGCTTTTATTTAAATCAAGTGTGGATCGTGGAATTTACTGTGGTACCAGTGTGCTTTTTTTGTCGATTGTTGCCTCCACAGTGATTTTTGGGAATTGTAGTTTTATTCCATGGATTCCATCAATGAAGGTTTCGCTAACTTTTCTCCTGTCCGGAGGGACGAGATGGAGAAAATACAATCCGAATTGGCTATTTTGAGAGGTGAAATCAGGCGGTTAATAGAAATGATGTCACCGCCTACTCAACGGACTACTGCCACGGCCAATCGGGTCCAACAGGAAGCTGCCTCACCAAGTCATTTGACGTCAGCACGTTTGCTTTCAGTTTCGGACCATGATAGTTTGGATGACATTCCCAATGGACAGAGGTCTGCTGTGGCTTCCAATTCTGTTCCGGTGGACTCGTGTACCAATGAGGGAATTTTTGGTAACACCTACGGATCGCATAACGTTACGGAGGATCCGGTTCTTATTTCGGGTGCCAAACCTAAGCGGGCACCACCCAAGAGGACCTATTCTGTCAAAGATGGGTTCCAGGTTGGAACCTTGGACTCTAAGGAAGGAACGGTGAAACCAGCTGTATCCAACAACAGCGAAGTAGGTAGTTCCAACATCAAAGCTAATTTGGACAGATTTTTAAAGCTACCTTTTCAATTTGGGTGTGCTAAAACTATTACTGACATTCCTAGAAACAATTTTGTACATAGGGGTAATCAGTCATTAAAAAGTATGATCTTTGGGTTTGGCAACAAACTCAATAAAATTAAAAGTATACAGATAGACAATATGTATTTACGTAAGTGTCTTGAAAGCAACATCATTCCCATGGGTTTACGTTTTTCAAACAACCTATTGGGATTGAGATGAATACTGTAAACATTAAGAAATGTGAAGAAATGTTTAACAGTTTTGGTAAACAGTTTATTGAGTTTATTGTATCATGTAACGATCACAAACTCAGTAGTTTATTGGAAGAGGTGGACAAGGACAACTACACTATTACACATGATTTATTATTTTCAGAATGGGATAAGTTGTATGAGAAACAATTTACATATGCTGAGAGTAATGGTAGGAAAAGTTTTGACAGGAAATGTAAGAAGCTTTCCAGGGATTTAAAACAATTTGAGAATGGTACTATGTACAAATGGAATAGAAATTTTACTGCTCCCAATGGTACAGTTTACAACGGCCCCAGTAATACTGCCAACTGTGTAGACACTCCCAACGCTGCAGGTGTAGAGGATTTTTTATACCAGGAGACTGGGAGGGGATGGAAATGGCAGGAAGCAGGGAAGAAACAGAGATTGAACAAGTGGGGGCATCAGTACAGGGAACAATAAATTCCAGTGGTATTGGCAATCAGGAAACAGCGGTGAACAGTACTGACAATATTATAAACATTGAAGGGGACATTAAGGTGTACAATTATACTTCCTTTCAAGTCGAAAAGGAACATTTTCGAGTTTTTACCAAGGGAATGAAATATACACCTAGCCAGCCGTTCAACGTGGTCGATACCCTGGTTGAATTCAAATTGTTTTTAAGGAAATTAAACCTAGGAATATTCTTTCGTGACAAACAGGGTGTCAGTGTATCTAAGAACACACTTAGGAAGAAAAGTTCCTTTACACCTCCCACACACAAAACTTTAACATCTTTTGAGAATGTAGTTACCAAAGAAATCTATACTTTGTGTAAGCAATCGAACAACACTTTTTCCCACAGCAGCCATGACCAAGATCTGGGGGACATATTGGATACTCTCAGTGAAAACAACATTAGGGTCATGTCTGCTGATAAAGGGGGTGGTATAGTGTTGTATGATCAGGATGCATACACAGCAAAGATCTTTGATATTCTTCGTAATATCAAACAATATGAGGTAGCTAGTTTAAATCAGGTTAACATTGCCCACAACAGGATCAATTTGTTCCTAGAAGAGTTCTTGTTGGATGAAAGAATTGACGAAGAGCTCTACAAATTCCTTAAGGTTGATTTCCCACAACTAGCTACCATATTCGGAATTCCGAAGGTGCACAAGGATGTGCTGAACCCCCCTTTTAGACCCATCATTGCAGGCACTTACAGCATAACCTTTCCTTTTGGTAGAATGGTTGACTTTTGGTCAAAACACACTCTTGGAGGGTGTCAGCACATCATCAGAGATTCGTGGGAATTTCTGGGGATCTTCACCAAAAGTTATGGAGTCCAGGTATGATCTTTGTCACGGTTGACATCAAGGATCTTTTCTCCTGTATTCCTAAGGATGAGGGGTTGGAAAGATTTACAGCTAGTTTGAGGAAACACAGTGGGCTAAGTTGGGAGAAGATTAGGCTTATTTCTGAGTTTACAGAAATTGTACTTGACAACAACTTCATTTTCTTTGAAGGTGAATATTTTCGACAAATCTCTGGTGTGGCCATGGGGCAGCTTGCGCCCCTATTTATGCCAATCTTGTGCTCTTGGATTGGGAGGAAGAGTTTGTACTACACAGTGAGTGGATGGAACACATATCCTGCTATGTCCGCTATTTGGATGACTTGTTTCTGTTATGGGAGGGGGACACTACTTCACTGTCCAAATTCATTGAATATATTAACCAGACCACCACTTATTTAGAGTTTGTACACCAATACAACATGAGTGGAATCAACTATCTTGATGTGTACATATTCAATGACGGGGGGTCCTTTCAATCCAAGATCTACAGGAAGGACACATTTAGTAATGGTTATTTGGATTTCAGTAGTAGTCACCCCTACTCACAGAAACGTAGTATTATCAAAGGTCAGTGCATATGGGCTGCGAGGATGACAACGCTCCGAGCGGACATGGAGTTGGAAATCAACCACATAGGGAGTATGTTTAGGGACAAAGGGTATCCGCCCTACTTGATCAAGGATGTGACTAGCTTTGTGTTACAGGAATGGGGGAAAAAGTATACACCACTGTTGGGGAAGGGAACAATCCTCCCTGATACTAGTAAGAAATGTCATGATAACAAAGATACCAATCAATATTCTAAATCCTATATAGTTAAGTATGGGAAACATGCAGATGATGTCAAAAAAATTATTACTTCTAATTGGAACATCATTACCAGTGATGAGTCTATCAAAGATTTTGTCAGTGACAGGCCCACCTTTGTATACAAAACAGGCCCAAATATTAAAAATCTTATTGAATGGAAGGCCAATAGACAAGGGGGGAGTAACAACACACAGAGATGGGGGACCAGGAAATGTGGTAGATGTTCACAATGTGCCTTTGTATGTGAGGATGCATGTTGTACTTTAGAAAATATCAACAACAACAAAATTAGATTTGCCAATGGTAATTGCAACACCAAGCATTTGATTTATTTAGCCATGTGCTGTTCCTGTCCCTGTTATTATGTCGGGAAAACCGACAGGTTATTTAAAAACAGAATTTACGATCACATTTACTGTATAGGGAAGAGGGACGAGAACAATGCCTTATTTAGGCACATTTCTAAAAGTAAAACATGTGACAAGTTTAAATTTGCAATTTTGGAAGTAGTTAGGGAGAATCCGAGGGGTGGGGACATTAAGAGAACAGTGGGAGAGAAAGAAATAAAATGGCAGTTGAAATTAAATGCAGCGTGTCTTCCAGGTCTTAATGACACGATCCCCACAAAACCCTTGGTTAGGAATACATAACATCTTCATTTATTAATTATTACTTTTTACTTAAAGAATTGTATTTAAAAATCTAATAGAAGTATATAACTTGCAAAAATCTGGATACTGAATTTTATTGTCTTTACATCAATATTATATCATGGCATGTATTAGCAGTGTTTTAGCAATAGTTGAATTTTGTACCTACCAAATCCTGTCTTGTTAGGACAAATGTCAAGACTGATTTCTAACAAGTGACAATGTTTGACACTGCATTTTTGTGTTACTTTTAAATATGTACCACAGTATAATGTTGTTGCCTTTGGCAAAGAGTTGGTTTTTAAGTGTATAAATTTACACATAATTTCATTTAGTGTTGCATTTTAGGTTTTATATGTATTATCAGTAAGAAATTAAGTACTGTAGTTTTAAGAAATGGTGAGGGCGTAGCTCTTAAACAATTAACTTTTGGCGGTTTTTTAGGTATTTATAGAGAGCCTTAGGGCTTAGTAAGTGTTCTGATGAAGTGTATTTTATACATGAAAGCGCTCAACAACTGTTTTTTGGCTTGTTAAATAAAGAGCTTGTGCTTTTATTTAAATCAAGTGTGGATCGTGGAATTTACTGTGGTACCAGTGTGCTTTTTTTGTCGATTGTTGCCTCCACAGTGATTTTTGGGAACAGTAACCATTAAGCCATCTGGTCTGTGACAGTAATACATTTTTTTTTCCTTTTTGCAGGTGATGAAGACCAGGCCTGGACTCAAGTTCTGTGCATCATCGACTGCATGCATAGGCTGGAGGAGCAGTGGAAGGAGAAAGGTATGTGCAATAACTGTCAACATTAATTTCCCCAGAAACACTCATACCATTATTAAAACATTGGTATTGCTTGCAGCATCAGACATGTTAATATTAATGCCAAACTACCTATAATGCATTAGCAAGATAACTGCAATAGTCATTGATTTATTGTAAATAACATCATAGATTTAATTTAAATGTTGTTCTTTGAGTTATAAGCAGGGTATGTTTAATAACCACATTTTTAAGTCACAGCCTCTATGTATAACTGTCATAGTACTTTGACCTTGATTTCACATGAAAATTAATTGTCCAGTTACTAAATATTATGGTGTACATAGTTTTCCTATTCTGTTATTGAAGGGATGCCTGCTGACTCAACATTCTGAATGCTGTTAGCAGATAATTTCTACCATGCATGTCGGTAAGACCTGTAATGACTTGTTTAACACAAAATTGTGTTCCATTTTCTATAATTGTTGTGCACAAAGCCAATCATGTTCTTCTATTATATTTTCTTATTACGTAATTAATGATCATTGTTATAGTGTCTGAATTATACATGTACACGGATAAGAGTACTACAAATGTAGGTAGTGATGGTGGTACATTAGTTGATAAACAGTAATATGTATGTGACATGTCCTAAATTTGTGGATGGCACATGATGCCACTGTAGTTATGATTGTCCTGTTGTTCCAATGTGTTGCATTGCATTCCAAGGCTATGATGTTGTGATGTCTGACATTAACCACGTTGCATTGCTCATATCATTTGTATACATATTTTAAGTTTACCACTGCTTAATAAACAGCTGTTATTCAGGGGGTGTCAACATGACACATTACTTGTACACAAACCTCAGTTACAGTTAAGAGCAATTATCATAATGACACCTCAACGTAATTTTGTGAGGCATACATATGAATTATGGACCATACAAGTAAAGCTTTTCTGACAGAATGTCTGCTTGACATTGTTGTAAAGTATATGTCAAGTGGTTTACAGCACAGGCCTCATTCCAAATGTTATGCTGTAAGCTTCACTGTGACCTTACAATGTAACAAGTGTTTTGGAATGTAGAAACACATCAGTATTGCATGCTATGGTGTCATAGTATCCTTGTCTTGATATATGTGCTGGCTGTGCACATGTGTGCGTTTTGCATGCATAATGACTGCCGGTTCATACTTGAACAAGTAGTAACAGCATTTCTCAGATAACCTGGGTATTGTATGCCATGTAATGCCTTGGATTAACCTAATGATGATGGACATAGTAGCCCATGTATAACATCAATGCATATTGATAATAAGGCATTGAGAATGTTGCATGATCATGACTGTGCTACCCTCATTTTTTTATTAGACAAAGTATAAATACAACTTATGGGCCATATTGTCTGACAATTATTTTGAATTACGACTGTAATGTAGTGTGATATACCTTGAGAAAACATGTCACAAGAACAGTTTTATATATTTTAATCATGTATATGACATATCATATACTGTCTGTAATATTATTTAGGTCTGCATCTGAGTATGTGGTATGACAGACATGTTTTGCACATGACTGTGAAGTATGTTAGATACCTTTTTTATATTGTTATGGATTGAAGTCATGCCTTTCATCACATATGATTTATTTATTTATTTATTATTTATGTATTTATTTATTTATTTATTTAAATTTGTTGACCGGGAGTGTCCAACTGGACGTAGGTCCATTTTCAGCGAATGCCTGGGGAGAAAAGCTCCACAGTTAAAATAAACAGACAGTATTTACATTGGATTACATAGTGATTAACAATTTACATAGTAATTACTTACAAAATATTTACAGATGAAGAACATAGTACATCAGTAGACAACTAGAATCTTTATCTGTGAAGTGCATACCCGACATTAACAAATGTTACAAGAAGAAGAAGTTTGTGCTGTATAACAAGTACTGGCTTATGAGCATCTGAGCTTGCTATAATCAAGGTAGTTAGTGGAGTGGAAAGAAAGGTAGTGGTTGGATGGGGTGGATGATATTAGAGTGGGAGTTGCAAGGGCATAGCCAGCATGTTTTTAGTTGTGCTTTTAGTAAAGTTTTGAAGTGGGTGCATGATGGTATGGAGGTAATTGTGGTTGGGAGTGAGTTCCATAATTTGGCTATGGCGCAAGAGAACAGTGCTTCACCAGCAGAGTTATTGGCTTTAGTGATCTGCAAGTGATTTTCAAGTGATGTTACAGTTGTGTAAGGTCAGACATTACTGCAATGTGACATACCAAAAAATGTCCACCTGTAGATTGTGTCAGTTTAGTTATTTATGTACTTATACCTTTTGGGGAACATACATAATGTATGCATTTTTTATTACATTGCTTAACCTTAACAGAGTATGGATCTATGGCAGTTCTTCTATCGAACACTAGAGATATCAACTTGCCAGACCACTGCCAGGCAATTCGGACTCTGAGGAACAGGATGATGACAGGGTCAATAATGACAATGATGATTGACCGGGACCTGCACGTCATCATTCCTGCTGCTCACTATCTGGGAGGTGAACACAGACATCTACCAGATGCAGATGAGGGGAATAATTGTATTGTAGTATCCCCCCACCCCAGTTGGACTGCACTGAAGTGGATGTGGCCTGTGTGACTGACATACAAACAGCAGTAATGTCATATGCAAATGATGCATGATTGACTGCCATGCAGATTTGACAGTGACATCATGCATACATTAGCTGTTGATTGACACATATGGAAATCACCTCTTTACATGTGATTTGTGAATGCTCCTGAGACTGAGAGGCTCCAGAGCTAAATTAATTAAATGCTGCAGGTGTTAAATATAAGTTCTAAGACATTCCCCTTTGCCTTAGGGCAATGAATCTTTTTAAGAGAAGGTAGTGTGAAGATGCACTTTTAAAAACACATACGTACCTCATATTCTTGTTTATTTTCATTATTTTATTAAACCGAGTTCATGATAAGATTGCTTATCCAGTGTCCCATTTCTGCTCATATTTTGTTAAGAAGTTTTCATGCATCTTCAGGTAAGTGACAACTATTGTATATTTATTTCTGTAGTAAGTCAGTTTACAGTTACAGTGCTGTTATACATTTATTTTACTGTTCTGCAAGTTGTTTCATTTGACAGACAAAACAGTTAGAGCTGTACATTTCTTTCAGTTGTAAGTAAACAGATATAGTACTGTTGCTTCAGTAGTAGTGTGTGCAGTATTTATTGATTTCTTTAGAATTACTTTTAAGCATTGACTTTAAAAAGCAATGTTTACTTCAATATTTTCTTACTTAGTTCAATATTTATTTCCCTGAGCTAACGCACCTAATAGCTGATGAATATTCATAATGACTTCTCCATGAATATTCTGTAATATTCATACCCATCACTGGGTATTGGGTGGTGGGTGGGGTTTGGGCAGGCCTTGCTACTGCATATCCTGAGGAGGTACTAGGATACAATTATGCTGATGGAGACCTGATGGAGAATTTTTTCCAGGACATGACAGAGGCCATGTGTGACTCCTTCCAAGAGATTGCATGCAAGATCATTTGTAATGACTGAACCCATCCGGGTACCCCTCTGGACAGTAAGTATTGTCTGTTTGTAACTGTGCATATTGTAGTTACATTAATAAGGAAAAAAACATTAACATTGGACAATGTTTTGCACACTAAGGTATCATTTGTGAAAGGCAACTGTGGTACTAACAAATTGGTTTACTTAGCGAAATGTGATAGCTGTCCAGCATTCTATATAGGGAGGACGGAGAGAGCTTTATAATCCAGGATTTATGAGCATCTTTATGAGATCAGGAAGAAAAGGGAAGTTAATGCACTGTATAGACACTCATTGGTATGTTATAATTTTGTAAAGTTTTGTTTTGGAATTTTGGAAAAGATTCAAGTTCACCCAAGGGGAGGTGACTAGCAAAGGCATTTGTTAAAGAGAGAGTTAATTTGGCAGTTGCAATTAAATGCAACATCTCCCCCTGGGCTTAATGACCAGGTATCTCTTAAAAACATACTATGTGAAAAGGCAGACCTTATGAAATGACTCCTTTTGTTTTTTTATTTTCTAATACATATAATAAAAACATTTTAAAGGAATTGTTCTTAATGTATTGAAGTAGCTCTAGATTTTGTGCTGTGGACCTTTAAAACATTAACCACCTGATGAATAGTATTCAACCATTGGTTAATTAATTTAATCATTTTAGTATAAAAGATGGTCATTGAGAATGTATTTTATCTGATGAAGTCTATGAGAGATGAAAGCTGTCATTTAATGTGGTTCTGTTTTATTAAACTACACGTGTTTTATGCACCTTGAGTCCGGTCAATTTTATTGATTTGTTTTTCAGAGTCTTAGTGATTATTTTGGCCATTTTTACTTGTTTTTTTCGGTATTGAGTGGCCACAGCTGGACTAACTGTGTGAATTATGGATACTGACGGTCAAGAATCTATTGGTCTTAAGGGATCCGAATACAGACAGCAGGTTTCCATTCCACCTTTTGATACAACTTCCGAGGTGGGGCATCTGAGAACAGAAGTGTCAGCATTAAGGAATGATATTTCTAAATTGACATATATGTTCCTCAACCTCAGCAGTAAGCACTGCAGCGGCAGAGAAGTTGGGTCTTCTTCTCCTAAGGGAAGTGTGTTTGAGCTTTCGGTGATCGATTCTGTGACGTCCGTTGATTATGAGGGATGTACAGACATTGGTAGCATTACTGTTCACAGTAGAAATGGATCCAAAAGCCAGCAACTTTATCCAGGCAACACCATTTGATTTAGTGAATAGAATGATGAGGTGAGGGAGACGATGTATTGGGATAGTCTTCCACTTTCGGGTATTGTTAACAAAAATTTTACTAATAAAAGTCATAGTGCCTCGATGCAACCAAATGAAAGGAACTTTAATGGGGACTTGCAGGTCAATTCACAGACAACTTCGGAGAACACTGCTATTTTAAAGGACATTATGGACAAAGTGTATATGTTTCAAAGACTGGGGGGGAGAGCAATGTTATGAACATTCGTTCTGAACAACGCCACTTTCCCACCCTGAAGGAAATGATATATAACTTCAAAAAAAAGTTACTTAAACTAAAAGTTGTACAAATTGAGAATGAATATTTTAGAGAATGTTTTAAACATAAAATTGTTCTGCAGGGATTGAGGATGTCCAAATTCCCTTTTGGACTCATATAAACTCCAGAAGTAGTTGATGAATTTACGGGTTTTTTTGACAAGTGTAGTTTTGAACTAATGTCAAAAATAATTAACTACAATGAAAGTCTACTTGGCACTTTGGGTAGTGATGTTGATATTTTGAATCAAGCTATTACCAATGACTTACTATTTGCAGAGTATGAGTATTTATACAAACAGGCCCTTTTAAGGGTGGACAAAAAAAGTAACACTATTTTTTAAAGACGGTGAAGAAATTAGATCCCTGTTACTAAGCAAATCAACAAAGAGAAGTTTTCTAAAGGTCAAAGAGTTAGACAAGACAGTCAACAACTATCAGACAGGGAATTAAGCATGATTAGACAAGAAACAGGGGGCACGATAGGGGAACTGGATTCATTTTCAGAGGAGCCACAGGTTTTTCAGGAGGTGAGAAGGTCGGAACGACTAGCCAAAACATCACAGGTGATGATAGATTCAGGACAACAATCCCACAACAAGAAAAGGTGGGACCATTACAACAAAGGGCCAATGATGAGGAGGTAATTAGATTTTTAAGTAATGGGCTTACTGGAATATATCAATATTTTAAAATTTACAATTATGCTGGACTTGAGTTATCTAAGGATTATTTTGGGCTGTTTCTCAAGGGATACAAATTTGTCCGTACAGGTCCAGTGAACATAGTTGACTCTGTTTTTGAACTAAAGCTATTTCTAAGGAAGATTAATTTTAGTTTATTCTTCAAGGATAAAATTACAAATAGTGAGGCAACAACAAATCAATTTATTTTAAAAAGGAATAGTGTTTTTAATCCCCCCACACACCCATTGCTGCAAGTTTTTGAGAAAGTGGTTACCAATGATATATATATATATATATATATATATATATATATATATATATATAATGTATTCAGAAGAAAAGAAAAGATTCAGAAGAAAAGAAAAGATGGTACAATTTAACTAGGCAGGAAAAAGAGATTTTAACATATATTAAAGAGAGTAAGGATTTGAGAGTGATGGAACCTGATAGGGGTGAGGGGATAGTCATTTTTAGAACAGAAGACTACAAGAATGAGATAACTTCTGTCTTGTACAACACTAACACATATTCTTCTGTTTGTAAAAATGAGATCGTTATTGCTTATCAAAGATTGGATTTTTATCTAGAAAAATATTTATTGGAGAATAGGACTGATGTGGACACTTTCAAATTTTTGCAACAGAAAAAGCCACTTATACCGAATATTTTCGGTATACCAAAGGTCCACAAGAATATTGAAAAGCCCCCTTTTAGGCCTATAGTGACTAGTAGAGGGATTAAAACTTACCCAATCAGTATACTTTTGGATACATGGTCTAAGGAAGTAGTGGACAAGACGCAGCACCTTCTGAAAGATTCTTGGGAATTTTTAAGTAAACTGAAACAGGATTTATGGAAGGAAGGGCTCACCTTCCTTACCATTGATGTAGTAGATCTTTCACCAGTATTCCCAAAATAGAGGGGATTGAATAATTTTACAACACAATGCGACAATTCTTTTCCCTCTCAGAGGACAAAATTAGACTGGTAGTTGAACTGATGGAATTAATTTTGGACAACAACTTCATTCACTTTGAAGGTGAATTTTACCAGCAAATAAGAGAGGTTGTGATGGAGGCAGCTTATGCCCCCACTTACGCTAACATAGTTATGTTGGGATGGGAAAATGAGTTTATACTCAATAGTCCCTTTGCCAAGCACTTACATTTGTATGTCAGATTTCTTGATGATTTATTTATTCTGTGGGATGGGACAGTGGACCTAACTGGTGAATTTATGCAACACCTTAACGGGAGTTGTGGATATTTTAAATTCACACATCCTTGGAATCAACAAAGTATTAATTACTTGGATGTTAGGATTTCCTAAAGTGAATGTAAGTTTAAATCAAACCTGTGCAGGAAGGAAACTCTGTGTAATGCTTATTTGCATTACAGCAGCAAACATACATACCACCAGAAAAAAGGTCTGGTGAAAGGGCAGGCCATATGAGTGGCAAAAATGACCTCAGAGGTGGAATAATTGGGGTATGAATTTGAGATCTTGAAGAAAATGTTTATAGAAAGGAAGTACCCCTTGAAAATGGTGGATACAATATTGGAGGAAGTAAGGACAGGTTGGGGTAACAAATACCCCCCCTACTTTTGGGGACGGATTTTATAAGCAAAAATGGTAAGGAAGGTGATAGTAAATTTGAGAAAGCCCTAGTACTTGAATACAATGTCTATTCCCAGGAGATTAGGGAGATAATAAAAATTAATTGGAGTATTTTTAAGGTCAACAACTAAGTTTTCCAGTTGATAGGACCTGAGCCCCTGTTTATATACAAAACTTGTAGGAATTTCAAACAAATTTTAGAAAATTGTATCAAGATGGATAAAGTCCCTAATAACGGTATGACGCCATGTGGTAAGTGCGCATATTGTAGTTACATTAATAAAGAAAAAACATTAACCTTGGACAATGTTTTGCACACTAAGGTGTCATTTGTGAAAGGTAACTGTGGTACTAATAAATTGGTTTACTTAGCAAAATGTGATAGCTGTCCAGGATTCTATATAGGGAAGATGGAGAGACCTTTAAAATCCAGGATTTATGAGCATCTTTATGAGATCAGGAAGAAAAGGGAACTTTAGACACTCATTGGTATGTTCTAATTTTGTGAAGTTTAGTTTTGGAATTTTGGAAAAGATTCAAGTTCACCCAAGAAGAGGTGACTGGCAAAGGCATTTGTTAAAGAGAGATTAATTTGGCAGTTGCAATTTAAAGCAACATCTCCCCCTGGGATTAATGACCAGGTATCTCTCAAGCCCATACTATGTGAAAAGGCAGACCTTATGAAATGACTCCTTTTGTTTTTTATGTTCTAATACATCATGTAATAAAAACAACATTTTAAAGGAATTGTTCTTAATAATGTATTGAAGTAGCCCTAGATTTTGTGCTGTGGACCTTTAAAACATTGACTACCTGATGAATAGTATTCAACCATTGGTTAATTAACTTAATCATTGGTGCAGAGGTTAGCATTGTCGCCTCACAGCAAGAGGTTCTCACGTTTGATTCTCAGCTGGAGCGCCTTCTGTGTGGAGTCTGCATGTCCTCCCCATGATCAAGTGACACTAAAGACATGCAGGTAGGTGCGAGCATGAATGGGCATGCCTTCTTTGAAGGTTGGGTGTCAGGCTGGCAACTCGGCACCATAAAAATCCACTGCCAATCATGAGCAGACCGGAGTTCTGCTGTGGCAACCCCTAACCGGGAAAAGCCGAAAGACTTTTTATTTTAGTATAAAAGATGGTCATTGAGAATGTATTTTATCTGATGAACTCTCTATGAGAGACGAAAGCGCTCTTTTAATGTGGTTCTGTTTTATTAAATTACATGTGTTTTATGCACATTGAGTCCAGTCAATTTTGTTGATTTGTTTTTTCGAGTTTTATTGTCTGTTTGATCCAGTTATGTAATGATGCCACTATGGTGTTTGCAATATCACAAAATGCACTGTATAGACATAATTATGCAGGTATAGCATATTCTTTCATGATTATCTGATATACTTCCTACCATACACTGCAGATATCATGTGATAGGTGGCATAATGTTGCAGCTGCAGTGTGACCCACATTACACATGCTGTAATCAATTCAGTGTAGATGATACTCTGTATGTAGTGTATACATTGCTCCATATGGGCAGGGGTGCTACACTCCTTACTTCTGTGTGTGTGTGTGTGTCTGTGTGTGTGTGTGTGTGTGTGTGTGTGTGTGTGTGTGTCTGTGTGTGTGTGTGTGTATGCATACTCCTATCCATGCAGTGCAGCACAGTACTGTTATGTCCAATACACTGTGGCTCTGTATGTGACAGATATGACTGTTGCAGTTACCATGATAGAAATGAGACACAGTTGTTCTGCTTGTACTGTTCTACTGTATATGTAGGTGAGATGTCAGCAACTCACAAACTGCATTATTCCAATAGGTCACATATAACACAGTAAGATGGGTCCATTTCATGTATTTGCACATGTTATTTGTGTATATGCATTGCACCCATTTCTCTATTGGATGTTGCTGTCTTGTCTGTTCACCAACATGATAAGTCCTTGTCCATGTGATTTCTGTAACATTGTTTTGTTATGCTGTCACACTAACACAATGGTTTTGTGTGTGTCATGTAGTAGCAACTATTGCATCATGTTATTTCAAATTACGAGGCACGTGCTTGTGGACATTCCACATATCATCTACCCCAGTATACAGGTCACATACCATTTGGTCTGCTCATAGGGGTGTGATATTTACATTATCAGTGGGCTGTGCATTTGTTTTCATAATTTAACAAATCCTTCCATGTTTTCAGTTCATCGTATGCGTTGTCATGGCTGTGGTGTCAGTCTTTGGTGTGTGTTGATCCTCTCTGTATTATACTAATATCACAGTTGGAGTCAATGATTGCCCACAAATTGTAGTCCTCCAAACAGCAGTTTGGACACAGGATGTGTATGTCATTCTTGATGTCTGTGTCTTACTTAAATAATGGACAGAAAAGGGCTTTGCAGACAGCCCTCATTTACGGACCTAATCATCAGACTCGAAATATAGGTCACTTCACCAATTTCAACATTTTTAGATGTCACGTATGTGATCCACTGGCCTACCCACTCAATGCTATAAGTGTTTATGGCCACTTCTGACTGTATTGAGTTAATACCTCAGTGTGGATTTGCGTCAAATGTCTTGGCCTGGGCAAGTTCAACAGAAAGGTTTATATCATAAGTTCAAAGTTTGAAAACTTTGAATCTCATATGATCGACATCATATGAGTGAAGTTTTCAAACATTGAACTTTTCAACAGACATCGCCATAGGGAATAGTTCCCTTCACTACAATGTAGTGCAATCTTGGAGTTGGTGTATTAAAGTAGTGGGGGGTGCAGGGGGCGCAGCCCCCCTGCATGTTGTTTTTTTTTGTTTTTAGTCTGTTTATATTTTAAGTTCGATGTTTGAAAACTTCACTCATATGGAGTAGATTTTTAAAACTTTTAACTTATAATATAGACCCCAACAGAATGATACTGTTATCATCATGCATACCCTTGATGATGCAACAGACATGGATGTAGCATTAACAATTCACACATGCCTTTTGCACACAGCCAGGATATTACCAGTGTCCTAACAATAGGTCCATGATTACATGTTGGTCTACCTCACAGAAGAGAGTCAGGATGTGTCTATATATGTATGCATCAGGTGCTGTTCTCCCCCCACTTAGATGGATACATGTTGATGTACACCCCCCATGGGAACATATTCCATCTGGAAAGTATCTTGAAGTGTGATTCCAACTATGTTGGGTAAGTTTATGTTCTGAGTCATACTATAGATGATCTGTGATGTTGTCACAGCCCATTTATTCTATGTAACAGGCCTGGATGAAGGTAAGATAGTGAATATTACCTATCTTGATCTGGCCTAGGATTTTGATACAATCCCCCACTCACATATCATTGAGAACCTCTCCCAGCTGGGGATTAACCCTTACATCATTAGTGCAAGACAAAGTCCCAAACCAAATAAATGAATAGGATGAAGCACACCAGGATCCACTAGGTAGTATTTTATTGAGCGCTTTCGTCTTTTATAATAAAAAACTTCATCAGAATGAACAAACACAAAAATCAACCCCTGACCCAACTTTAAATAACACACCAACTACCCTGGTACTAATTACCAATTAGCTTAGAGGTGTATGCCTCTAACAGGACATAGTCCCTAAATAAATATCAAACAGAAACTGGTATTAACCAGCGTCATAGACAAATCAAATAAATATTATAATACCACTAATGTAAATAAAATGACAGATGTTAATAACAAATGTGTAAAGAATCCAAGTGGCAATGGGGGACAGAAGTGGCCCATTGAATGATTTTTTAGAATTGCAAGAATTAAGGTGGCAGATGAGAACTAATGCCACTGAACAACCAGGACTTAATAGCACTATTTCTATAAGCTCTATTCTTAGGCTTAGGGCAGAAGGATACATGTAAATACTCATGTATCTATAGATAAAAATGTTTTTAGGCAGCTATTATTATGCATGTACACACATATGTTTATATCAAAAGGTTTATATATATATATATATATATATATATATATATATATATATATATATATATATATATATATATATATGTTGTTATGTCTATGGTATATGTATATATGTTTTGGATTCTTTACATATTTGTTATTAACATCTGTCATTTTATTTACATTAATGGTATTATAATATTTATTTGATTTGTCTATGTCGCTGGTTAATACCAGTTTCTGTTTAATATTTATTTAGGGACTATATCCTTTTAGAGGCATATACCTTTAAGCTAACTGGTAATTAGTATCAGGGTAACTGGTGTGTTATTTAAAGTTGGGTCAGAGGCTGACTTTTGTGTTTGTTCATTCTGATGAAGTTTTTTATTATAAAAGATGAAAACCTTACATCATTAGATGGTTAACCAATTTTCTCCCCGATAGAACACATACTGTAAATGGTAGTGAATCAACCTCTACCACTACAGCTGTCACCACTGGTATACCACAATGATCTTTGCTTGGACCTTTACTGTTTAGAATACATTTCTTGTTAGTCCAGGCTGAAGTATATGGCCCTTGGCTTACCAAGTTTGCTGATTTTTGCATAGTGGGTGCAATCATTGAGCCCACCCAATGATATTAACATATTACAGGAGGGACTAACACACACAAATGATTGGTGCCAAAGCCACATGGTCTACAGTTAAACTCAAAAATGTGTCATTATTTTTCCTTCTGCAAAGTAGAATTATCTGCTAATTACAACATTGACAGCATCCTCAGATGCTCAAACCCAGTGGTGCAAGATCTGGGAACACACATAGACAGCAATCTGAAATTCGACCATCAAGTATCCACACTAGTATGGAAAGGCTACATTGTGCAACTCATATGTCAGACCATCGTATCCAGATATGAGGATGTTATAACAGCACTGTACTCAACCCTCACCTAAACACTTATAGAGTATAGTGCTCCCTTTTGCATGTACCTCAGACACTTGAAACAGCTGGAGAGACCATAAGGGGTCTCACTAAGAAAATACAGGGCCTAGAAACCATGCCATAATGTATGTGGATATCCTGAAAGCCCTGTCACTGTAATCTGCATCGTATAGGATGAGGTGACTTGTGCCTGGCCTAGTGACCAGTCTCTGATCCTACCCTGATAGAAATACTGCACATCCACAAATCAGCTATAGCTGAGACATCAGCAGAGTCTGGTGAGAGGAAGATGGTAATAGCAGTGTCCCACATGCAAGTGTAAAATACACTCTCTAATGTCAAGCAAGTGCACAAACACACACAGACCCCAGCTGACTGCAGTGAGAACAGAATCCCTACCTATATAAGTACACCGACTAGAGAACTCTGCATTTAACAAAAGTGCCACAGCATAAGTCTGACTTGGAGAGTGTTAGCCAACACTTTATAGGTGACAACATTAGCAGTGTCTGGTGAGGAGAAGATGATAATAGCAGTGTGCTACATGGTGGTGTAAAATGGTCTCTCTAATGTGAAGCAAGTGCACAATCACACACACACACACACACACACACACACACACACACACACACACACACACACACACACACACACACCTCAGTTGACTGCAGTGAAATAAGAACCCTACCTATTTAAGTACACAGACTAGAGGACTCAGTATTTTACATAAGCACCAGCGCACAAGTTGGACTTTTTACAAGGCTGCAGGAGAACTTATAGTGGATGACATCAGCAGTGGATTTTGGAGAGAAGGTTTTGGGTGGCCTGCATGAAATGGATGCATGAGCATGTGCAAGTGTCAAAATATTGGCAATCCATGGGACTGGAGTTGTAACTGCAGGATACACACTTATGGTGTTCTGACTAGATAAACATATGGGTGCACACACACACACACACACACACACACACACACACACACACACACACACACACACACACACACACACACACACACATCCCAGCTGACTGCTATGAAATTAGAACATTTACCTAAGTACACAGACAAGAAGGCTTAGTATTTTACACAAGCTCCACAGCACAAGTATGATCTTTGCAAGGTTGCAGGAGATCTTACAGGGGATGACATCAGCAGTGTATGTTGGGGAGAAGATGTTGGAAGGCCTACATGAAATGGATGTATAGGCATGTACAAGTGTCAAAACATTGGAAATCCATGGGATTGGAGTAGTAACTGTAGGATACAAAATTATAGTCTTCTGAATAGACAGACAGACAAACACACCTCAGTTGGCTACAGTGAGAATAGAATCTCTCCTTAACTACACTGACTAGAGAACTCAGTACCTTACGCAAGCACACAAGCACCATGGCACAAGTCTGACTTTTACAAGACTGCAGGACAATTTCTAGTGGATGACAACAGCAGTGGATGTTATAAAGAAGATGTTGGGAGGCCTATATGAAATAGATAGCTAGCCATGTCCAACTGAGAAGTTAGTAAACTTCTGCATGTTACGAGATTGATGAGTGTACTATGTGTATTATTTGGTGGTTGTGTTTCCAATGTCCATGTATACTTTAAGAGACAGCTTTGCAAACTATATGCAAACAGGGTATTCACATTTCTACAAGTACTGGAAAATCTGAGTGTGTATTGACATTATAAAGATGTGCATGGTATATAAGACAATGTATTTCTGTAGTGTAGTTGATATATTTGTGAACAAGTACTGAGAGACCAAGGTTGCAGTGCATGAAGGGAGGTAACAGATGGCTGCCTTGTAAATATGTTTTATTTTCTTAGAATGTGCCTTCCTTTTCTTTATGTTTTCAGATGTAGTTTCATGGCATGAAGACTAAATGGAAAGTATATAAGTAATGCATGATATTGTGCGCTTTCATTAATGCAAAGCCAACCAGCTGGTTTCAGAGATGAAAGACAAAGTGTTTGTGCATGCAAATACACAATTATACTGCTTTCCCTGTTTGTGTGTAGTTAAACGGTGAGCAACTGCAAGGCTTAATGATAAAATAATGAGAGTTCTGAGTACTGAGCATATGAAATACACCTGCTGCTTAGCTGACTCTGTGGCAGCATGTGTAAATGCATTGGCACATTTATTTTGGAGTCCAAATGATATATCATTTAAATGCAAGTGCATCTAATAGTTTTAAATAACTAGTGATAATGTAATGTCATAATTGTTTATACTACATTCACCATCTGTTCGTGTGTGCTAATGTAGTGCAGCATGTTTAAGCAGCATTGTGTGGAGTTAACTACACCATTGAGGAGCAAAACTCCATGCAAACATAGAGGTCAAAAAGTGAAGTGCCCCATTGTTTTTTTTTTTTTTGTTACTTATGTGTTTTGTATGTGATTCTACCTTTTTTACCAGATTATAAGTGTTAGAATGGGTTAGATAGAAGAGTAGTAAAATGTGGGGGGGGGGGGGCAAGCAAGGGGAAACAATATAGGAATGTGCAGGAGGGAGGTAGGAAAGAACCATAGCTATCCATTTTTTTTCAACAGTATAAAATTAAAATATGTACAGAATATTAGCTGAATTTGGACTATTACCTCCACAAAGAGGGGTGACAACAACCCAATCATGTTGTATAGCCAATTGGACCAAATCACAAGTGTCAAGAAGACTCATGTGCAAAGCGGAAAGCTATGTATGGGACGATATATTTTTGTGGGACAGATGCCCATTTTTTTTTTTTTTTACTTCAGTAAGAGAAGAATACTGAGTAAGAGAAACTGGTGTTTCTGGGTCAGGTAAGTTGGGTAGGTTAAGAAGCAAATGCAAGCAAACAGAACAAACAAGACAAGACACAGTGATGGTGAGGGACATGAAAGATTGGGGACATCATAATTGGGGTGAGGGAGGGGACAACACAAACCCATGCTCATCAAACATGGAGAAAGTGAGCATCTAGTCCTCATCTCCAGGACTATCCTCACTGTCCCCTTACTCTTCTGGCTTCTGGAGTGCTTGATGTCTCATTATCCTATGGACCATGAAGGAGAACAGCCTCTCCATCTGGCATAGGCATACACCAATGGTGCTGTGCACAACCCTATGCACCAATCCTGGCATCTCCTGGCAGCTGATGACATCCTCACCTCCACCAGTACTCCCATTGGGTACCACAGCACAAGCTGCTGGGGTAGTGATACTTGAGGGTGCAGGTAGTGTAGGGGCAGCAGAGACAGTAATGCCAGTTTGTGCCCCAGATGTGCTGGGTGTTGGTGCTGGAGCCAGTGGAGTCGGGGCAGATTGAGCCACTGGGGTTGGCCTATCTCCTTGTACTGTGAAGCATTTAGTGGTTTGTTAGAGATGGATGATATGGAGACATTTTTATGACACATAACAGACAATAAAAAAGATATAAGGGTTGGGTGAGAGAAAAAAGGGGTAAAATTAGTACCATAATATGTGACATACAATGCATTATCACAATAATACAACTATCTTATCTGGAAGTTTACATTTAAGTATACAGCCAAACAATTACAAGCTATAATTATGAATTACTCAAAGTAATCATTGTAATATAAAGATATTGCACATATGCTTGTTCCAGTTATACAGATCAAATTTAAGAGCAGGCCATTTATGCCACTTGCATAGAATTTAATTTCTGTAATATTAATAAAGGATTGCACTGTTTATACTTGTTACTTATGGTATTTGAACCTACACCATCTGACTACAGTCTTGCACTTGACTCCTAAAGTTGATTTGTGCTACAGACTGACACATGCATACTTGCTTTTCCAGTTAGGATATGCATGCTTACTTTGCTACTACTGTATAGAAAAGAAAACATTTTTTTTTATTTTAAACCTACAGTAATACTTCTCTTGTGCTGCAAACATACCACTTGCTTCTCTCAGTCTGTCTAAATGCTTAGCATGGGCTTGCCTTTTGGTATCTATTTCAGAATTCAATGTGAAAAGAAAAGAAAAGAACAGAAGAGCATTGTGCATACCAGTATTGCCTATATTTAGCTTTCTGTGTAATATAAATTCACTTTACTAGCAACTGTGGGATGTCAGCAGTCCTGAACTCATCCAGCCACTGGTTGAGTGTATCCCTCTTGCACTTTTTAGGTCATTAAATTAGTGTCTACACTGTTCTCCAGTGCTTGGGATGCCAGTCGCACTGGATACAGCCTTGGCCAGACTATTCTAAGCCTCAGACTTGTACTGCGAGCCAGTATTGTCCCCCTGCAAAAGCCTTTGACTGTGGGTCTTTACTAGGAATCCAGTAAAGATTTTGGACTCCTCAACACCTCACCTCTGCAGCCTAAATTGGACACTTTCCCTCTTACTCTTACACCAGACATGTCTAACCCAAAAGCAGTGCAATAGCAAATAATGATTTTCCATCAGTTCCTGTTATCATGTTTACTGGTAGTGTGCAAACCTGAGCAATGATGCCAACTGTGTTTGTGCAATGTTAAACAGGGAACAACAGTACCAAATAGAGAAGAAAGCAGTTTTGGAAACTGGAAGGTTAATCAGACATTTGACATTTGCTTGAGGGGTGCGTGCTGCTGTAACTTTTAGGTGATGTAACTTTGTAGACATGAATTGGAGGCATACATGTCATGACCTGACACATGTTTGGTTTGGTTTTATGCCTGAAAAACTGATTTTTACAGTGTGGAATTCAAACCTATGCCTAAGAGGCAAAACATTTTCTTCCACATCAGTGATTTTCCATTTTTGCCACAGCAGAAGTGTTTCTCAGGCATAATCATGAATTATTTCTAAATACAGATGACAGATTGAGGTATTAACCATGTACATGTGTGACCTGACACGGTCCGTGTGTATAAATTTATTTGTGCATGTGTCTTATTTAAGTGTGAAAGCCATCAAAGTTCAGATAGCAGCATTATACTTATCAAAACATAGTAGACAGTATGCCCTCAGTCATATACCTGAACCTTCAAAACACAGCAAGGGTGTCTTATCCCTCATATATATAATTCATATCAGCTACACTGCTATGCATAGTTATTGTTATTTACAATTATGTATAAATTGTTATAACTTATATTTAATATAATGTGAAATGGAACAACAGTAAAAATGTTTGGAATTTTCTGTATTAGAACCAAGGACGATATGTATGGCAGCTCTACACTTACACCTGTTGCCACAGGAATATGGAAATATCACTTGGATATTTTCCTGTTTATTACTATAAACTAAACTGTCACAGCAGTAAAAATATGTTGCTCTTCCTGTATTATAACCCAGGACCATCTGCATTACAGCTATGCACTTACACCTGATGCATAGGAATAGTTAAATAATAGTTGGATATTTCCCTATTCATTATTAACTTCTGTACATTAACCACCACAAAACGCTGCTTACCATGTTTGCATGTTACCCAAAACACAGTCAATACAATGTATCCATTTTGAAATTGTTGATTGTCTGCTTCCTGTGTGCAGGTCTTCGATGGTGGCAGGTGTTGGGGAAGCTTGGTAAGCACTGCACAAAATCACTTAGCAGAGTTGAGCAGTGGAAAGCAAAAAACTGCAACAATATATCCTTTTTGACATTTGGAATCTCAATTCCCTGCCTGTACATGTTCTGTCTGCTTCCTCTGTGGGTCATTAGTGCATTTTGTGCACTAAGTGTCGCACAAACGAGACAAGCAAAGTTAAACTTGATTTAGCCTTGTGAGCAGTGTTTATTACCTTTCATTCTTAAAAGACAAAGATGGGAGTTGAACCATGCTCTACAGATAGTATATGCTGCATGAATCAATGTATTTAGCAGATGTGCTACATACACAGGTGATTCACAGGTATAGCTGATGTATTGGTTATCAAAGAAGTACATTCCATGACATTTATTGTGTTTCGCCATTTCCCTGAGTGTGCTAAACCATGCACCATGCAAATACTGCCATTAAAAAAAGGAAAATTATGAGAAAGGAAGAAAAGGAATATATTAAATAAACAACACTAGAACATGCATGTTGCTACACATGAAATATTTTCATACATGTCTGGATTTGAACTCTTATGCCACTGAACCTTTAAAACACAGTAAGGGTGTCTTACCCCTCTTTGCCAGATAAATAGCTTTGCAGCAGAGAATGAAAATCACTGTGCATACAAGCAACTGCACCATTATCCACAGTATACAAAGCATATGACAGTTGTACACTTCTGAGTTGTTTGTACATGTATTAATTTGAGATGCAGTGCACTGAGTGATCACACAACCATATATGATTATTGTTTGCAGAAATGCAGCTCTCTCTTATCTCTCTGTTTGTTGCTCATTCTTCCCTTATCTGATCAGTAATCTAAGAATTGCAGTCTGTAAGGCATTCTGTATCATTTCCCTTAAAATGTGTGAGGATATTAAATGGCAATAATATACAGTTGTAAGAAATGCAGGGAAGGTTGGGTATTGCTAAACAGAAACTGCGAAATGTGATTACTTACAATGAAAACCTTGATACAATTACTTCTACACTTTGTATGTCTAACCTAGCTGACACACCCACTAGGGGTAGGGGAGTCTGAATTGCTGTTGTTTTTTTCATCTTCCTACCAGTAATTATTCACAGTTGCAATCCATTAGCATCAAACACCGAGGGAGTGCATGTACTATTTTTACATCAGCTACATGGAGCCAAGAATTTGGGATTCAGCACACCTCATTGGTATATTTACTGTGCTCACAGGCCTAAATCTACACTATAAAAAGGGAACCATGTAGCTAGGGAACCTAAAGGTGAGGAGAGTTGTGTATATGGATAAAACAGAAGAAGATTGCTATTACTTTGGATTTATCTGCACAGAAGACTACTTCTCTTGGTAAGGTATGTTTGTATTTTTCAGTTCTATACTGGTTATGCTCACATGTTACTAACTAACAAAAAATTATATATATATATATATATATATATATATATATATATATATATATATATATATATATATATATATATATATATATATATATATATATATATACATTAGCTAATGCTACTTTTATCTGTATGCACTTCTTAGACGTTTACTGCTGGAATAGACATTTTTATCAGGGCATTTTACTTTCTCAGATGCACAGTCTTATTAACTTTGATCTTAAGTGCTAATGTTGCAACTGTTTTTTCACTTTGCACTCTTATATTGTTATTTCAGGGAAATGTAAATGTCCTATATTGTCAATGACACAGAGGTGTTAGCCTTCTAGGACAGCCCATAGACACCTCTAGGGGAGTGCTGCTCACAGGTAAAGGTGACCGGCAATTGTATAAAATTGAATGTTCTGTGGTAAATGTGTACGTATGTTTTGGGGATAGTCTATTTGATAGCAGTTTTGGCAGGTTACTGATGATTTGTTAGCAAAATGTGTCCTGTGCCTGTTGTTTTGGGGGTGGGGGTGCCAAGTTCCATTTCTGTGCTGACACAAACAAAATTGTTTGTACAGAAGTTTGCTTTGCTATTGTTACTCTCCTTATTTTGGACTGAATGTTTCTTTGTGTGTGACTGTAATTTGTACAACCACATAAATCTTTTTTTTTATATTTGAATAGCTTGACTGTTTTTTTATTGTTTCTCCAGTGAGTAATATTGAAAACTACCATTTTATGTGTTATAGCTAAGCAGGACTTTCATTTATGTGATACTTAAATGTATTATCCTTCTTTTGTGTTTTATGTCACCTAGGACTATGGCACCCAGGCATCCCAGTCTTCACAAACCGACCTTTAGTGACACTGAAAATGAACTAATTGTCGAAGCATTTAGGTGACATGGTGCCTTTCTGCTTGAAAGAGGATGTGGGGATAGGTCAGGAAGAATGCAAATTTGGTAGCAGATAGTGAACAATGTAAATTCTGTTTTGGGACACACAGGACATATGTTCAGATATATCATACGGTCACTGATATGAGTTCATCGGCTCAGAGGAAAGCAGCTGCAGTGGCCCAAGGATGGATGGCTACTGGGTGGGGCCTGCTACACACCCACCACTGATACCAAATGAAGAGTTTCTGTCCACTGTCAGGAATCCAGAGAGCTCGGTGGAAAGTGCACAACAGCATGTGATTGATGTCAGTGCTACTGTTTCAGGGAGGACAAGTATGTCTCAGGAGGCGCTTCCAGGTAGGCTTACCTATCTCAGTTGTTTAATACATCTTGCATTGTAAAATACTGACAGCAATAATTTAGTTCTGTTTAGTATAATTTTTTTTTGCGTGGGAATAGTTGTAGATTGATACAGTTAACACATTTTGGTTAATTACACATGGGCTTAGGGTGGGCGTGTCATCCAAGTTTTTGATAAAAGTATCATTAATGGACATATAAAGGGCAAAAAGTTTTAACCCCCTGTGTTACTGTTAATTGTGATGATGGTGTCCTCACCTTTTGCTTAACATCTTCCAGGACCATCCTCCATAGGAACTCTCAAATCATCTGCACATAGTAAGCCAAAAATGTTTATGTCAGTACTGATGAGCAGTTCAATGAAATATTTATTTTATCCATATGTGTGATGGGGGTGTCAATACTGTCATGCGTATTGTAGTAGTTGCACTACTGTTAGTTTGTTAGCATATATTTGACTATAGTGGTGTAGGTTTTAATTTCTTTCATGTGTTTGTCGCTTATTATCACAGGTAATCCTGACAGTAGAAATGTAGGACTCTTACCACCTGATGTCAGAGTATCGGCAGGTTCTGATGATGATAATGGCCAAACACAGGCACAGTCAAGGGGTGCAGAGGTTAAATCTGACACTAATTTTGACACTCAGCCATCCCCTGCAACTCCATTGGACCCAGTCAGTAGGCCTATGCCAACACATTCCAATAAGCCATCAGATATTGGACAGGTGGAGGGTAAGACACTTGATCAGGGTAGTGTGGTTACTGTGGCTTCAGTGCCTGTTGACTTTGGCCATAGCCAAAATGTGGGGGAGATGCCACACAGGTGAGTTGTTAGGGGTGCTTGGAGGAGGCCTGTTGTCCATCCTCCTCTTCATCCCAGGGGTGTCTTCATGTGCTACTTGAAGTATGTTTAGGGCCATCATGGAGGTGCAGGTATGTTCCAATAGGTCCTCAAGAGAAATGCTTAGGGTTGTAGATGTGGCACAGGCTAATATGTGTGATTGCCTCCACTGTGCTGCCAATTCAATGGACTGGATAAATGACACTTTGGACTGGGTGGTGTCTGAGATGGTACATCTGCTGGTAGGGGGACAACATCCACATTGGGTGTAGATCAGTCACATCATCTGATGTTAGCCGAAGTGGCCGTGCCCGATCATGCTCCCATAGTGGCACTAATTCCACTGCTCCATCAGTGGCTGAAATGGCAGGTCATGGGGTCATGGTCCTGAGTGTACTCATGCAGAGAGCTCATGTGGCAGACATCAGTCGCATTCAGGTAGCAGCAGTGTATCTGACCATGGGCGTGGAAGTGCCAGTGCAATTTCTGATAGAGCCAGTTCTTATGGTCAGGTATGACAATGATGAACTGTCACCTCTGCCATGCACAGCTCATGCCTGTCGAACATACCAAGACATAGCATCAGTGCAGAGCTTGGCTGTGTTCTTGCAAACACTCACACACCAATTTCACCTGGAGGACCCATACAGACATACACACAACAGTTACACGTTTCAGCTGTGAGGCTTAAAGCTCATTCTGTCTCAATGGCCATTTGTTACTTTATCCAAATATCTGCCTGTTTCTCTTTTTACTAATACACAAACACTTACCTTTTGTGTCAGCCTAGGCTTCCTGCCCCCCCCCCCCCAAACACACACACACAGGCACAACACCCTGTGAAAGTGATGATAATTTGCCATATCCTTGTTTGGGTTCAGGGATGCATAAGATTTGTGTCTGATGCTCAGGGTGCAAAGCTGACAAAATGCTTAGTATATCTATGTTTTGTGACATTATTTTGCTAATTGTACATTTGACATATTTTGGTCTTATAAAGTTAGACAGTTGATAGAATAAGAACAGTTTTTGCATCAGTATTTTTAAGAATCTTATGAAGGTTATGAAGTCTGAAACTGAAATGTGTCTCATTAATTTCTAACTTCTCTCTCTAATGATTTGTCAGTACAAAACTATGAGACCAAACTGAGGACATTCGCTGACCATCAGTACTTTTGAGAGGTATGAATGTGTGAATCTTTAATGCCTGAGGTCTATTACTTGATAGAGGACACATGTTTTCTCATACTTCTCTGCTGTCATATGTTCAAGTCATTGCTTTACAAACTCCCCCCTTACTCACTTGCATTGCCAAGTAACAATATGCAAGGATATGACATTAATTTGTACTATTACACAATTTTGTTTTAATACTCCAGGTTCAACACTTACCTTGTAAGTCCAGCAGTTTTTACAGTTTTAGTTCAGGGCTGAGTCTGTCTGATGCTAGGAGTATGCAGCCATTACATGGGTAGGTAAAAGTTGTGAGCATTGCCTGGTATCAGTGTTACTATATGTATGCATGTAGGATGAAGGTTTTAGCCCCTTAGGTGGTGAGTGAGTGTGCTATGCATTGCCTCTTGGCCAGTGTAAGGCTACATTGAGCATGCCTACATCTGCCTACACCCATAGCAGCTGATGGTTCCGTCTTTGACTTCTCACCTGTGTGTGGCTGTGGCAACCTTGCCATTGGTTGTTAGATGTGTGTCCCTTCCCCGTGTTGATCCTACCAAAGCTGTTTTCTCAGGATGATGTTGTGAAGCATAGCACAGACAGGGAAAATTTCAGTACATGTATGTGGATTGTACAGCAGTGCTCATCAGATGTATCTAGGCACCAGAACTATGACTTCTGCAGTCCAGACACAAGCTCTAGTATATTTCTGGTTTGAGCTTGTTCCTCATTATGGAGCTCTTCAGCAGGTGGATGTGCATTTGTGATAGGGGTCATCAGCCATGGTTCCAGTGTATAACCTGTATCCCCCAGTAAATGACCCTGTGGGATATCACCCCTAGTGAACGCCTGATACTGTTGGGAGGTGCACCAGATATGTGAGTTGTAGTAACTGCCTAGGTTACCAGCACACACATGCTAAATGATTCCCTTAGCATTAGCATTACACGACTTGGCAGTTAATAGAATGGAAACTATATATTTATGTAGATCCTTCCTTGTTCCCTAGGTGGTGCCTTAGTTTCTACATTTGTACAATTTATGGCACCCAGTACTTCAGGGTAGTGTGCTAAAGTATAGAACTACTGCATATTTGTAGCCCTGTCCTCAGGAGTACGGGGAAAATATATCTGGTGACTGGCATCTTGGAGCATAGCATTCAGGAACTGATGGAAGATCCAGGATGCTGATGCCTGTCACACTCCCAGTATACCCCTTGTTGGTCTTTGAAAGATTTCTCCAGCTAAAATTCTAAGTGCTACACATACCCTTGTCTTCACTGGTATTGGTTCCTCTCAGTTCTCCCTGGGTCTGAGTTGAGGATGACAGAGGTTATGGAGTTTCTGTAATGTGTCTCTGTCTATCCTGTAGTGCTCTATAATTTCCACATCTTGCAGATTGTGATAAGTTAAATGGGGTCTGAAAACTCTTGTCCTTCTTGGCTGAAGTCTATTCGCAGCAGCAGCAGTATAGACTTCAGCCTGTTGTACATGCAACTGAATTAAAGCAACAGCAGCCCCTACTGTGTAAACTCCTTTCCATGGCTGTATTCCAATAGGTTTTGAAATTCGGAGGGAAACGGTTGCTTTATAGCTTGTTGAATAGCACCTCCATCTTGCATTGTTTAATTAGCATATAATTCAGCTGCTTATGCAGTAATTTGCATGCCACGGTGTTTATGTGAGTCTACACACCATGTAGAGCTGCTTACTGAATACAAGACAGCGCGCTAACATGTGCATATCATGCCACATCGAGCACACAGTCTTAGCAGACTGTGTAGGGTTTATTGAATCTGTCTCTAGGTTTTCTTTCACTCTCATTATGCAAAGTGGAATTATGTCTGTCTTTCTTTATATATAAAAACATATATTATAAATATATAAATAATATCAAATAGACTAAAGCACAACCTCCCTACTCCTCTGCTACAGAAACCACTAGTCAGTCAGAGAAAATAGGGATAAAGCGGCCTGGGGCACTGGCAACAAACCAAACCCTGCAGCTAGACAGAAATTCCTAGAACTACGCAATACAGTCAAAAAAGCTAATAAAAGCAGGACCGTTCAACTACCTACCAGTCTGCCCTAGACTCCTCACAACACAGCCCCAAACAATTCTGGTCTCCTATAACTCCATCCTCCACCCAGGTAAAAAGTCATAGTAACCTCCCCTCCTAACATCCCTCAGAAAAGAAAATATACTCTTCAACAAACACACACACTTCACCATATACTCTATCACTCTAAAAAACACAAACACCCCTCCCTGCAACCCACACCTTCAACTATAATCCCCCACTGTCTCTCTTTTTTCTCCTGTACCTACCTCCAACATAAAAAAAGTGAACCTACAAATCGCAGCTGATGCTCCTTACCTGGCAGTACCCTTGATCTTGATGAACCTCTCTGTCAGAAAGTGTTTGTTTCCCACATTGTGGAAAGTCTCATATAATTCCTCTCCACAAGGCAGACCCTCTAGCCAAACCATACCACCACACCACCACTCTCACTTACAAAACACTATCCTTCAGCATAAAAACAATACAATGGCTCTCTCTCCTCTGCTACTTTCCTAGACCTATCTAAAGAACTGGTTTCTTCATGGTCTGACCACCAACAATCCCCTGTATGGCAATGTATCGTTGTATGGCCATAATCCCCCTCTAATGCCATCTGGTTCCCCAAGGATCCATCCATATCTTTGACTCCTACTCTCTCTATTTTCACTAATAATCTAGCCTCTGTCACAAAATGGAACACTATCATTCAATCGCAGATGACTCTACCATCATCTGCTCAGCAGTAGTCCCTACCCAAAGTCACACAGTAGATCCTGATGCTGTTAATACCTTAACCCAAAACAAAACTAAACTACACATCTTCCAAAACCCAAAACCCACTCAAAACAACTCTCACCAACTCACACCCAAACTCAACAACAAAACTAACTAACCAACTGAACATCCCAACACCCAACATAAAAACAACAATAAACACTTATTTCACAGGTGGAAATAGACAATATACTAAAAAATTATGCTACAATGAGTATTAAAAATAAAATAGAAAAACAATGAGCATGAGAAATACAAGAATAAACAATTTCTCACCAAAGCAGCAAAGATTTCTACTCAAAATCCCACCCTTCCAAAGTACTCTGCTCTTATATCAACTGATCTAAACTAAGGCAAGATGATCTAAAACAAAGCTAGAAAACTGCTACAAGGGGCATCCTATTCACAAGTCACAGGGCATCCCTCACACCACACACTCTCTCGGTGAACTCCCCACCTTCTTCAGTCCTCTCACCTCCTTCAGTTCACTCACCCACAACCACACAATTAAACAAACTAGTAAACCATCCACTAAAATGTCCCATCCTCAGAATCTACCACCACAGACCACCCACCACCAGACCAACAAGATCCAGCAACAGATCACTAAAGCCATTGAATAATAAGGTAACTCTGCTGCACTATTCTCTGCATATTTAATTATGGAACTCCGCTCCACTCCACCCACCCCCACTACTCCCCCATCACCAACCACCAACACTTCAAAAAACTTTTTTAAGCTAAAACATGCATGCTGGCTATCTTGCAACTCCCACCTAATATCATCCACCCCATCCAACTACCTTTTCTTCACCTCCACTACTACCCTTTTGATGATAGCAAGCTCAGATTCTCATAAAGCATAAGAGTAATATTATTATACAAAGCAGGAACTCTCATTGTTACATTGTTAATGCCTGTTATGTACTTCACAGATAAAGATTCTTCTGTCTACATACTGATGTACTATGTTCTTCACCTGTAAATATGTTGTAAGTAATTGTTGTATTGTTGTTATGTTACTAATTACTAAAATGTAACTACTGTCTGTTTTTTACTGTCTGAGCTTTTCTCCCGGAGCCTCCGCTGAATGGACCCCATCAATCCCGGGGACACTCCCGGTCAACAAATTTAAATAAATAAATAAATAAATAAAATAAATGTGTATGCGGGTCCCTTTCTGAAGATTGAAAGCTCAAAAGACTGAAAATCAAAATATCTAAAATTCAGAATATCAAAAATGGATTTGCCTCTTCTGCACCTATGTGCAATCTCTGCAGGGGGTGAGGGGTGCAGGGGGGCATGCCCCCTGCATTAAAAGTGTTTTCGATATTTTGATTTTCAGTCTTATGAACTTTTGATCTTCTGACATAGACTTGTGTTTGTGTGTGTGTGTGTGTGTGTTATATATATATATATATATATATATATATATATATATATATATATATATATATATATACACATATATAAAAGGATATATTCAAAATGTTGAACATTCTGAATGCCGACTCTCAAAACATTGACCCCAAAAGGTTGGTTTTCAAAATGTTGACTGGCTTGTGCAGGAGTTTTAAAGCCAGTAAGTTGCCCAATATCACAGTAGAGTGGAGAGTGAGGTTTTTACCTTTCCCCACTGTAGTGCAATCTTGCAGTTGATATCTCTCTCTCTTTATATATATATATATATATATATATATATATATATATATATATATATATATAATATATATATGGGTGTGTGTGTGTGTGTGTATATGTGTATGCATAGTAGGGGGCAAGGGCGGCTTAGCACCACCAAATGGTGGAAGTAGCCCACCTGCATAGCACATGTTTTATTTATTTATTTTTGTTTTATGTCAACACTGTGATTTTCAACTTTTCAGGGTCAATATTTTGTGAGTCGGCATTCAGAACATTCAAAGTTCTTTACATTTTATATATATATATATATATATATATATATATATATATATATATATATATATACACACACACACACACACACACACACACACATATATCTTGTATATATATATATATATATATATATATATATATATATATATATATATATATATATATTATATACACACATGAATAGAGAGAAAGATACATGTGTTTGAGTGTGTTATTGTGTGCGTGCGTGTGTGTGTGTGTGTGTGTGTGTGTGTGTGTGTGTGTGTGTGTGTGTGTGTGTGTGTGTGTGTGTGTGTGTGTGTGTGTGCATGCGCATGTGTTTGTGTACCTACTTCAGAGTGTATATGAATGTTTCTGTCCACAATCAATATAAACACGGGTTCTAAAATACAATTTTGTGTTCATAAGTCCTAATATCAGACTTGCAACTTGTTAATCTTCAAAAAGCTTTATTGTTGAAAACCCATGTTAAACAACTTCTACTTTCCCTTTGTCTTGATCTGTCTATATATATCTGAAGATTATTTTTGAAAGAACTTAATGATGACTTGTAATTATATGGGGAAACTTATGCAATAATCTTGGAAACCATTATGCAATATATCTTGTACATTTTTTCTTATACTGATATTTATTTGTAGCGCAAAGTTTCCTTTTATGGTTTTAGTACACCAAGAGGAGTGTTTCAGGCATAAACTTTCAAAAAGACTTGGATTATATTATCTTATAGAAAGACAGAGGTCACCTCTAAGGAAAAGGTAAGAAACAATATATAGCTGCAATTCCTGATGCCTTTTTCAGTCATGATTTTTGTTGTAAAAAATGATATCTTTGCAATTTACTTCCAGTGTCTTCATCTAAGAGTGTAAAGTACAGCATTATTTTCATAAAGGCATCAGATTAGTGACATATTTAGTAGTGCAAAGATTACCCTGTAAGGACTGTACATTCCCTGTAGAATTAGTCAGGTTACAAGACATGCGTTTCTATCTTTGACATATACCCATATGTTTATATTGTTGTCTAACACTGTCTGTAAATCATTTATGATGGTGTATTTTTTATGATTTGTAATGACAACTGATGTCCTTTTTGTCAAGTTTCATGACTCTACATTTACTAACATTAAAGGTATGTATTTTTATAAACCATCTTGGAGAACTTTGGCAATTTAAATTGAAGTAATTATGTTATCCAGTCTGCAGTAATATAATTATTTGTCTGCTAGCAGTCTTATCCATGGTTGCTAAGATATGTATTACTCACCTCACTGTATATTATCACTTAATTATAATATGTGCCTTAAACAACATGAACTTAGTCGTCAAAACCTGATCTCTTGCACTTCATTATGCTTTTGTAATCAGACAGGTTGCCCTCCAGGATATTGTTTAACAAGAAAAGTGCAGTTGTTTAAATCAAGTATCAGATTATTTATAGTTCTTAAATCTAAGTGCCATATCAAACATAACATACTATAACCAACAATAAAAATATATAACAATATAAATATTAAAGGACAGTAAAAGAAACTGCCTAGTGTGTTTTAGTACCTTGTAATCATACACAATGTTCCCAGTTTATATATTTAAAATGAGCAGGCAATGCCAGTAATTGGCTTACATGCTGGCTTTTACCAAGTAACTCCTAGTGACCTATTAAGAGATAAAAGAGAGAAATCCAAAGTGGCAGGCAGTAAAGGTTCGTGTTCCAAAGTGAAGCCAAAAGACAAGTATAAATGATCCACAGACCACCGGGCTAAAACGTATATATTTAATTGACCAGAGAAATGTTAGTGCTTTCAGGTATAAGACCCTTCTTCAGACATAATATACTTTCCAATTCATTATGTATTTATACAATGTCGCACCAATCACAATACAAAATCAATAAAACAATTAAAATCAATTAAAATTTATATTTTTGAATGTATGGTCTGTGCCTACTCAAAACAGGTTTTAAAGGCACTATACCATTGAGTCCTGGGTGCCTATTAGCACCCGGCTCAATGATCCATCTAGTTTCACAGTATTCAGTGTAGCCTGATAAATTGCCCTTTCTACCATCACCATTCACCTGTTGTAATGCTAAAAATAAAAAAATAATTACCTGAATTTTTCTCTATATGTAAGGAAAGTGCATTTCTCTTGTCTTTTAATCTAACAGCTGACAAGTGTCTTAAAATCCTATCTTTGAATCTGCAGTTTGTCTTCCCTACATAAAAAGATGGACAGCTATTACAGGTAGCTAAATACACAATATTAGTTGTTAAACAAGTAGCTCTAACTCTAAAAATATATTCCTTCTCTGTTGTTGGATGAACGAAGTTGGACCTCATATTAATAAATCTACAGGCCTTACAACTCTGACATGGAAAAGTTCCAGTCATATTATTATAGGTGGAATCATTCACTTTATTCTGTTTATCACAGAGTAATTGTTTTAGATTTTTATTCCTCTTAAAAATAAAATCTGGGTATTCACCTACTAGACCCTTTAAAGAGTCATCAGTCTGTAGAATTTTCCAATTACTTCTAATTACGTGTTGTTCCCATCTAATTATCACTACTGTAAGTCACGTATAGTGGAACCTTACTCTTGTTATTAGTCACTGTTTTCTTCCTTTTACTATTCCTATGTGATCAATTCAAGATACCTTTGGAAGAGAACCAGGGTGCAGCCTCTGTTTCTCTAACTCCTATAACTTCTTTCATGGTAGAGTGTATCTCATTTTGCTTATAGCCCTGGGCTGTTAACCTGGTATTAAACAGACTCAATTCATCCTGCAAAGTATCATTGTCTGTGCATAGCCTTGATAGACGCATGGTTTGCCCCTTAACGATGTTACGAAATACAAACCCTGGGTGCATGCTATCCTTGGCTAAAAGGCCATTCCTTCAACAGGGTTTCCTATATACTTTGGAATGAATCATACCCTCATCTCGTTGCTCTAACAATATATCTAAGAACTCTATCTTAATATATGAGTAGTTGGCCGAAAACCTCAAAAAAATCAGTTGACTGTTCAATATAATGGATGAACTGTGTGAGCATCTCATTAGTTCCGGTCCACAACATAAAAATATTGTCAAAAAACGTGTATAAAATGCCAAATATTGTAGCCACTGGTTGTTCATATTAAAGATGGTATCTTCTTCCCATAGGGCAAAAACTAAATTTGCGTACAAATTGGCACAGGGAGTGCCCATGGCTACCCCCACTTCTGTCAAAAGTACTGTCCATTAAACATGAAAATATTATGCCCTAGTACTAGTTCTAAAAGGCATTTAATTTTTGTCAGTTTTTGTTGACTAATGGAATCTTCTCTAGATAGTAACTTTCCAAGGGCTTCAATGCCATATCTGTTGGGTATGACAGTTAACAGGTCCCTTACATCCAAGGTGACCAATAAATACAAACTATCAGTATCATGTCCATATATAAAGCTATATAAGCTAGTTAAAAAATGTGCACTATCCTTCAATATTCTAGGTACATTACCAACAACATTTTTAAACTTAGATTCTATCCAAATAGAGCAGTACTCAGTGACCCACCCCCTGCCCGAAACTATGGGTCTAAAGGGTGGGTCATGTACATCTTTATGTATTTTAAGCAGTGCCTTAAAGATAGGTATAACAGGATGATCAACAGAAACAAAATCAAAAATCTCTTGTGTGATAATATCAGATTGCCTTAACTCACTCAAAACATTTTTAATATGTAGAATTATGTCATTAGTCAAGTTAACATCAATCTTGTCATACGCAGAATTAGTAAAGAGCATAGACTCAATTTTATCTTTATAGTAAGCAAAGTCCATTAAAACAATTGCCCCTCCCTTGTCCACAGGTCGTATAACTAAATTAGGATTATCCTTTAGTGCTTTTAGAGAAAGTTTTTCTTTCTGAGTAAAATTATAAAAACAGCGATTAGAATTGTAATCCGCTAAAGAACATAACTGATCTCCACAGGTCTTAATAAAGATATCCACAGTAGAGTCATGAATAGGCATATATACATTCGGTTTCCTTAAGCTATTACCCGCTGAAACGTTCATTTCTCTTTCTCCAAACATTTTCTTTAATCATAAGTTCCTACCAAACTGTTCCAGTTCAATAATCAAGTCTGTATAATTATGTATAAGTAGCTGGGACAAAATTAAGGCCTTTACTTAACACATATAATTGTGTATCAGATAGTTCAACACTAGACAAATTGAACACCAAATTGTCAATACCTACAATCATATTGAGGTTTTCCTCCATTTTCTTTCTTGGCTGCTGGGTCTCTTCATAGAGTCTTCCCCCTGCATATCCAATTGTTTCTCTTTCTTCTTCCTCACTGGAACTGGCAACGGATGAAAAACCAACTGTGAATACAAAGTCTTTGGCCATGCTTCTAGTTCCACAGTGTCTTCCCATCTCTCCTGTCCCTCGCTAGTTGCTGCGACTTCACCAGTATCCATTGGAGATGGATTCAAACAGCTACAGACAGTGGCAGTAGGCTTTTTATTGCTGATCATCTCTCCCAAAGGCTCTTCTGCATTATTCACTGGTTCCACAATGGGAGCCAAAGCATCCGCTGATACAACTGGCCCTTCTCGTACCATAACGCTATTCACCTCTGCCGTTACTTGTCCTGAAGGCGTTTCATTCACACTAGACATCACTGGTATAGTCCTTCCTCCCTGTTCACCCAAACGATTGGCTGAGTTCCTCATCAATCAACCAATAGGAAGTGAAGGATTGTGTGAACTAACTAACTAATCGTGACTCTTTCACGGTCACTATTGTGTTGGTAGTTCTCCGAGAAACAAAAGTAGTATTTCTTGTCCACACAAATATGTTATCATGCTGAAAGTCACTATAATCTCTCATCAATTTCTTAGCTTTTACTTGTTGTAATTTAGTGTCATAAGGACTAATAGCACACTATAGCGCATCCATTTTAAGTACATAATTTTCACTAGAGAACTTAGTTTCAATTTCTAGCTGTTTTCAGATTTTACTAATTTCTGTTCCTCAGACAGGAAGAAATTAATCAAGAGACGTAGGATAGGATAGGATTTTAAGACACTTGTCAGCTGTTAGATTAAAAAACAGGAGGAATGCACTTTCCTTACATACAGAGAAAAATTCAGGTCGTTGTTTTTTTATTTTTAGCATTACAACAGGTTAATGGTGATGGTAGAAAGGGCAATTTATCAGGCTACACTGAATACTGTGAAACTAAATGGATCATTGAGCCGGGTGCTAATAGGCACCCAGGACTCAATGGCATAGTGCCTTTAAAACCTGTTTTGAGTAGGCATAGACCATATATTCAAAAAGATTAATTGTAATTGATTTTAATTGTTTTACTGATTTTTATTGTGATTGGTGCAACACTGTATAAATACATAATGAATTGGAAAGTATATTATGTCTGAAGAAGGGTCTTGTACCTGAAAACGCTAGCATTTCTTTGGTCAATTAAATATATATGTTTTAGCCTGGTGGTCTGTGGATCATTTATACTTGTACCTATTAAGAGATAGTAACATCAATGAATAAATAATTAAATAAATAAACACTACTTTGCTTAAAGTACAGAAAAGTTAAGGTAATGTTATATAATCATCCTCAAAATAATAAAGGTTAGACTAGAAGGAAAATACCTAGTTGTTCTTTTTTTTATTTGGCCATATAACATCCTGTTCATAGGTAAGTACTAGGCTAGCTGCCCTTGTAGGCCATTTTAACCCTAACCGAGTTCCCTTCAAAGGATAGAATCAATTGTTGTACCTTGTGTCTGAACCTTTATGCCAACCCCCAACCCTTTCTCTTGGAGCACATTAAAAGAGCATTTACTGCTGTATTTGTCTTTTTTTTTCTTTTGACATGCTTATGCTTGTGCAATGGTGCACTGGTTAATGTTGCTGTTTTGCAGGTCTTCCTTCCCAAATTTAGTTCTTCAAGTGAACTCAAGAGATGTGTGGAGACATCAGCAGTGCTCAGAATAAGAGAAGAATGGGCAATAGCGCTCATTAACATGTAATGTTGCTGAATCTCATTACCTATTTCTCAAGCATGGGGTCTATAGTGAATTTAGTTCATTGGCATTGTGTGGGTGAGTTGTAGGGTGTACCCCACCCACAGTATGTGTAAAGTGTTTTTCACACACATTATGATGTCATACTTAAAGTTGGGGTTGCAAATGCAAATCGTGGTAGTATAGCTGGGTGGGTTACACTACTGCTCCATGAAAGTAAATTTCCCAAGCTTCAACTCCCTGAAACACGATCCCCTGACAATGCACTGTCAGAAATGCAGGGAAAAAGAAAAGCACTGTCAGGGAATTTTTCAGGCACTAAGTGCCACATCTTGGTGTTTACCCCATCCTCCCTTGCAGTGTGACCATGGAGATGGTTGTATAATTTAGGGGGAGTGGCACAGTATTTTTGTGTTTTTGTTATCAAGTTAACTTTTCAGGGAGTTGAGGCCCACAGAATTTGCATTTGTGCACTCATAGTAGATGCATCTGGGTGGTTAACTCTGTCTGCACTGTTGCCCCTATCCATTTATAGTCATATGATCTTTGAGGCAGTGATCTGTCATAAACAGAATAGATAACCATTACTGGGCAAACGGCCATTGATAATTCTAAGTAAAAGTGAGTCAGCCAAGTCATCAGGGAAAGATTTTAAATTTTACTTTTACCTCTCATTACTTGTTATCATAGTACTTTTGATGCATTGTATAAAGTATACAAATACAAGAAATTTGTTTTACCTACTGTGGTTTATTAAAACAGACTGATTACTCTGAAAGGTGAGTCTATGGCCATCTCTCTGAATTTACAAGTTTCTTCACTACAAACTCGTTTGACATGTCTCATAGCTCATTCAATGATAGAAACTTATTTTTAAATTCATATCTGAGCATCAGTTTAGTTATTGTTGCCTGTAGAGGTTCATAGGTATTTACTAGACTAATGACCACAAGGGCCTTTTTAAGCCTAGTCATGCATCCCAATTCACTGACAACTTCTGGTACCATTGATAAGTGTAAACAGGGTCTTAGGAGATGAAACATTTACAAGCAGGGTCCTGACAGATGAACCATGTACAGGTTGCCTGTGTCCATTAGAGACATATGTGCTAAACCAGGGATGAATTTCCTGTTCACCATCCAATTGTCCAAGCTGCACTTGAATTGGGTTACGGAAGATGAGAGCCTGTTCCAGAGAAGGATTAGACTCTGGGATAAATACCTGTCTCTCCAGCAGGTCCTATTTATATCAAAGGTAAGGTTTAAGTCTTTAGAACAGGTAATTTGGGTGTTGTTTGTTTTGTGGATATGCAGGTAGTCCATCAGGGTGGGTTCTGACAATGCCTTGTGTGCCAGGCATAGATCTACCCTCAACAGCTTGTATGAGACAGAATACAGGGATAGGGCCTTGAGGTGGTCTGCATAGGGTATGTTACTTACAACCTATATTCTTTTAGTAAGGAACCTCTGTGGATGTTCTAACTGTTGGATATGCCTGGTTAGGTACATACTAAAGGGGGCATTATACTTAATGATAGATCTGATGAATGCCAAATACAGTTGAACAATGTCTTCCTTGGACCTAGATGCCATACCTGTGTTTATAAGTTATGCAGCATAGAATGATTTCCTCACTACTGTAGATACATGATGGTCAAAGGCTAGATTACTGTCTGTGTGTCCCCAAGTCCCTGAAAATTGGGTCAACTCTTAGGGGTGTGTTGTCAATATGATAGTAACCAGTGGTAGATGACTTCCCAAAGGATACTATTGTGCATTTCTTGGCATTTGGTTTTAGTCTATGGCTTTGACACAAGTTATTTATTTGTCACCCCTTTCTGAGGAACATTTGTGTTGTGGTGTTTCTATGACCACTCCTAATTTGCAATCATCAGCAAATTTAGACAACCATAAGCCATAGACTTTGGCCTTGGTTTCAGACAACTGAATGTCACAAAGAAGCGGTTCCGGGACTGATCATTGAGAGACTCCACTTGTGACTGGCCTTTTGTAGAGGTGGAACCCCAAATTCTAACTTCCTGGCTATCCACTGGGTGACATAAAGGTTTACACCTTACCTCCTGAGTTTGTCAACAATGCTTGAGTGGGGTATTGTGTCAAATGCCTTGACCAGGTCAAGGTATGCAGTGTGAACTATTTTGCCCTCATCCATTGCTTTGGTGACCTTCTCAAAGAAGTCCACCAGGATGAATATGCATGATCTGCCCTTGATGAAACTAAATTGGTTTGGGTCCAGTGTCTGGTGGTTTCCTGTGTTATTACTGATCATTTCCATGATAATTATTTCCATGGCTTTGAAAATGAGACTAGTGAGACTTATGGGTTTGTAGATGGACCACCTTTGGGCAGAAGGATGACTATTGCTGTTCTCCAGCCATGAGGCACAAAGTTTGTTTGGAGACAAAAATTAAAAAGCAATTGTAGAGGGCCAAATAGGTCATGTTTCATGATATTTAAATGGCAACCTGGGATATTGTCTGGGCCCATTGATGCAGTGTTCTTGGCCTCAGAGACAGCATTAAAGACTTGTTTCCTAATGATAGTAGGGGGAGTTATATTTGATTGTATTTCCTGAGACAAGGTGAGGGGGAGAAGGGAAAGTTGGAGCTGAATTTGTTAGCCAGTAGTTTTTTTGTAGTTTTTGCTCAATATAGATGGCTCCATTAAGAATGAGCTCTGCACACAATTGTGTAGTACCTTTGAGGTTGCGGACGCTAAAGAATGTCTTGTGGTTATCCTTGGCCTGGGAGGCCAAATTTTCCTTAAATTTGGCTTTGTTAGACTTTAGTTGCCCTCTGAGCTGTTCTTTTTGATTGATGGGACTGCTTTTATCCTGCTGGGTGCTGCACCTCCTAATCATTGCCATGATTTTCTTCATTCTGTAATACAGCCTTTTGATGTGATTCCACCAGGGTGGCGTGTGTTTTGAGTTAGTTCTGTACTTCTTCCTGCTGGGTGCAGGAGTGTCTCTCTCTCTCTTTATATATATATATATATATATATATATATATATATATATATATATATATATATATATATATATATATACACACATACACACACACACACACACACACACACACACACGCACACACACACACATGTATATACACATACATACATATATATATATATATATATATATATATATATATATATATATATATATATATATATATATATATATATATATATATATATAGTCCTGAATGATGCAAGGGTCTGTTACTTGTTGCAGCCTTTTCCTGGTAGATGCCTTGAATAGCAACCAGACCAATCCAGAAGGTCAAACACAGATACCCACTGCCCTCTCAGAAACAGTCAGCAATCAATGCACTCTGCTCCTTCTCTCACCTGGAACAAAATATAAAGACACATTTCAACCTGGCACCTATAACACAAATTATTAGCCTTTCCAGTGAGCAGCAGTCTCCAGGAAATAATGTCCATATGCTCCTTCTCTCACCAGGAGTAAAACAGAAACACTAATGCCAAGCTGACTACTGAGATGCAGAATGTTGGCTCTCCAGTAATTGCTAGTCTTGGAGTAAATGTTGCAGCTTTAAAGGTAAGATGGAAGAGTTGCAGTGTGCACTAAGCAGTTAGATATGAAAGTTGGGGTATCTTAAACTTTATCAGTTTAAGTGGAGAGCCATTAATTTTAAAACCGTAAAATAGATTGGAAGGGGTGGGTACTTTGTATTCTGGCTCTACAGAATTCAGTAGGCTGGCCAATAAATGTATATAGCTGAAAGGAGTGATTTCACAAAATGATAATTTTGTGCTTACTATTAATAGCCAATGAAAGAGCAGATAGAAGGAAATATGTGATCAAATTAACATAAGGGCCAGGCAGCTAGAAAGATGGTTGAGCTCAAAAACACACCACCACCAGGATGAGAATGTTGAGAAAAACTTAATTTATGCGTGTCTCACAAGAGGCCCAGTTGTGTTCTCTTTCCTAGTTTAAATATTTAATTAAAAACAGAATAAAAGTAAAACACTGTGTAAAGAAAATAAATCACAATATGCAAAATAGAAGAAGGTAATGAAGGAATACAAAATGCAAGAAAGCAAAAACAAACTAACCTTTCCCTCACAGCAAGCTTTGGCAGAGTCTGAGTGAGCTTTTCCAGTGGATTGGTGGAACTTCAACAACCCTTCAGCATATGGCTGATCTCCTGTCTCTCTTACATTTGCATTCCTTATATCCCTCCCAGTGTTTGGCCATAATTTTTTCTCCATGTCCTTTTCCTGTGCACATAATTGAATCATTATTCTTTATGCTGTGTGTTACAGATCTCCTTGAGTTGTAAAGCAGGGGCATTATCTGATTTAGAACTGGCTCATGTTCCAGTCATTGCGCAAATCATGTCCGAGACTGAGATTAACAGAGTGCTAAGGATGTGACAGGCTCCTCAGCTGGGAATCTTATCTATCAGAACTTAATCGGAAATATCAGAAAAGTTTCCTGCTGTAGACTGGTGACTACTAATCTATAATAACATTCATGACAACTCAGGCATCTGACCAGGAGTGTTCTTGTTTTGCTGGGTGTTGGACTGCAACAGTAAATAGTCTCTTATAATGTCCTCTAACATTCCATCCATGAGTGGGAACCATCTGTTTTTTGTCCAATATCTGGCTTTGTTTTTACTACTCCTCAGTGTTCTCCTTGGTCAGTTTTATGCATAATTTTCTATAGTGTTTTTGAATTAGGAATCTTGACCCTTTTTGTAAGCTCCTTCTGTTTGGCTAACACTGTTAGCATTCATGGCACTGTGTCAAATTCCATTACAACAAATACTGCAGTAATGAAACAGAACAATTAAAACTGTCAATGGAGACATGCAGTTTAATCAAAAGTATAAAAAAAACATGCAAAAACAATCCCCCGGATTTAAGCTACCATGCAGGAATAAGTTATTCCTGCACGGCAGGGACCGTTCCCGTACAGCATGGCAGCGTGCCATGCCTATTCATGAAGACATGCTGCCGAGCTGTTAAACGGACATGAATCTATCTGTGTACGAGTGCAGGGGGTGTGTCTGAGAGCAGAGCTCTCACAATACACATGGCCCCTACACTCCAGAATTGCCTTTCAGCAATTTAAAGTGAGTGAGAATACTCGTAACACCCACAACCCATCAGGGCAAGAAATCTGGTCAAAGCCATAAGGGACAATTGTCCCTACCAAGCCAAAAGTTGATAGAATAACATATGTAGCATAAGCACATAGTGCACACCTCCCAACCCATCAAAGTAAGGAATGTGGACAAAGCTAAAAGGGACAATCGTCCCACAAAGCAGAAAGTTGATTGAATAACAGGTTCAGCATTAGCATGGATATTCTGAAGGGTATAAATAAGAAAACACAACAGATAAATATATTATTTTTACATGCAATAAAGTTTAAGCATAGCTGCGCGGGTGTGTCCATTGCTTAGCTATGCTTAGTCCAGCATAAACAGCACAAGAAGATGAATAGCAAGAGACATTATACATAAGCAGTACTGCAACAGTTTAGTGGTTAGATGGTACACTTTGTAAACAGCCATTCCTGGTTTGATCCCCACTATAACCAATTTCCATTTTACATGTGAAAGCAGTACATACATTTTTTTTTTTATAATTAGCTACTAAATAACATATATTTGTTAACCAGAGTACTGTAGTAGGTCTAGATGTGAGGTGTCAGTTTAATAAAGTTGTGAAACCCCCATATAAACACAAGTGCTCCATACAGTATAGTTACACATGAATAAATGTAATGAAAGCACAATGGGGAAATTCAGGGACAGTGAACAAATTTATAATATGTAATGAATGATGAATCAATCCCATTCAGCAGGTAGTCTATAAAATAAAAAAATGAGCAATACTAAGCATTGCACAGCTCTGTTTACTAGGTGTAAGCATTGTGTAAATATGACTGCTAAGCAATGAATAGCCCAGTTAAGTGGATTTGCCCATTGGTAAGCAATGCTGAGCCTGCCCCTTTAAGCATTGCCAACCTTAGCTAAACAGGTTTGCCCAAAGCTTAGCTTAGCTCAGTATATTCAAAACCGTACAATCATGGTAAAGGGCGGGGAATCGGCCATATTTAAACACCACAGTTGGGAATACAGCTCATAACTGGTTGCGGCTTCCCACTGTAGGCAGTATGGCAGGTGTTGGTGAGGGCATGCACTTCCGGGTGCAGGGCTGGGGCATACCAGAGTCCAAGGTCATGGTAGGACTCCTGGTAAATAACCATGATGAGAGACTGCTGCAGGGTCAATACCAGCGCTCCCAATATAAAGCGGAAGCCTGGGACCATCTCACTTGTGATCTCACCAGTGCCACTGGTATCCCTTGGACTGGTGAGCAGGTCTGGCACCACTATGCTGACTTGAAGCGAAGAAAGAGGGAGCTCTTGGATGAGTGGGTCCAAGAAGCAAGCCAGAGGGGTGATGTCCCAGCAGTGTGTAAGTATTCATATCAATAACTGTTTACCAAAGTCCAGCCTATATGTGATGGATAAATATGGTTAAATATTTCTCTATTCCTTTTAAAGCTGCAGCTGAGTGGGCTGTGAATCAGGAAGCCCATCCCTGTAGATTGCAAAGGCTGCATCACAAAGCTGGTGAGTAACAATCCTGTTTGTAGTAGTCATACCAAATAAATATAAAGTAGTAGAAAGTCACCTGGCAGTATAAAAACTGTGTATGGGTTGTACTGAATAAACCAGACAATATGACAGTAATAGTCCCATACAGGTGATGATACTTCAATAAAACCGTTAGCTGTCTGGCAATAAAGTTCTAAATCCTGGACTGGTTGTGTTTACTCTGGTATTGTATGGCATTTAGTGTTGCAGTCTCTGAATAGTAATATTGTGTTAACCACTGTTACCCACACTGTGCTACATAAAAAATATGTCTAGGAATGTCTGTATAAGACTGTTGTAAGTATAAGGTCTAATTGTACAACCAAGAGAGATGCAGACATAAAACACTGAAGGAACAGACAGCAGCTTCTAAATACTTCATTCTGATGAAAAGCAAATTGTTGTATTTCTAGCATACACAACCATGGTTCAAATCCTGGGAGTGGTAGTAAGCTGTATGCATACATTTCATACCTCTCAACTGTACAGATTTTTGCAGAATGTCCAGACAAGTGGTTCATATTTTTTGGCCTGTTCCTCTGTCTCCCTGGCAAATCAGTGGGATGATCACAGAAGTGTAGTCACTAAATAATGACATACCTTTGATTTTTAGACCTCAAATCCTTCAGAAAATGTATATTAAAAGAAATCATATTACTCTAGCAACTCTCCAAGTTTATAAGAGCAATATTCAAAATATGTTCCTATTTGTACCCCCATGTTTTCAAGCTTTGTCCAGGGTGTGTGCATTAAGAGATTGAGAGGTATGTGCATAATGTTAACTAGGAATCTGGGAATATGTGTAGAAACAGTCAGGTAGTGTTAACAAACATTCCCCCCACAGGTCTTTCATATAAGAAAACTGTCACTGCCTGGCAATAAAGTTTTAAATCCTGGACTGGTAGTGTTTACTCTGGTATTGTATGACCTGACATGTAGCATTCACCAATATCTGATATCAGAATAGTACTGTTGTGTCAACCACTGTTTCTAAAACTGTGCTACATAAAAATATGTCTGGGAATGTCTGTATAAGACTGTTGTAATTATAAGGTCAGACTGTACAACCAAGAGAGACTTAGAAAATACTGAAGGAACAAGCAGCAGTGTCTAAATAGCTCACTCTGATGAAACAGAAATTGTTGTATTTTTAGCAGACAAAGCCATGGTTTGAATCCTGGGAGTGGTAGTAAGCTGTATGCATAATCATACCTCTCAACTGTACAGATTTTCCCAGAATGTCTAGATATTTGGCTCATATTTTGACCTGTTCCTCTTTTTTCCTAGCAAATCAGTGGGATGATCTCAGGATTGTAGTCACCAAATAATGACATTCATTTGAGTGTCAGACTTCAAATCCTACAGAAAATGTATATTAAAACAAATCCTGTTACTCTAGCAACTGTCTAAATGTTTGTAAGAGAAATATTCAAAATATGTCCCTATTTGTACACCCATGTTGTCAAGATTTGCCCAGATGTTGTGTATTAAGAGATTAAGAGGTATATGCATAATTACAACTAGGAATCTGGGAATGTGTGTAGAAACAGTCAAGTAGTGTTAACAAACATTCCCTCCACAGGTCTACCAGGTAAGAGAAGTAGAATTTAGCTATAAGGCAGTTGAAGTATACACTGTACAAACATACCACTGCCCAAACTAAAGCCATAGGGTCTTGTAATAATACCTGCAGAGTAATGATTACAGCAATGATCATTAAAGTTGTGAGTAATGCAAGGATATATAAGTTGTTAATTGACAACTCTCTCCCCCACCCCACCATATCCACAACAATAATTTAAACACACAAATCAATGGGAATGTTTACACCAAACCTACTGTTGGGATATGTGTCCTATTGTTCAACGAATATTTAAATGTGCTTCTATGAATGTTCTAAGTTGAAATACTATCATTGGTGGCCTGTTGCTATCAATGTAACCTGCATGCTGTTGTAATGGCCACTGTGGTTCCATATATGCATGTGTTCTGTTTGCTATGCAACTGTTCCAAATGTGGTGTTTGGGGTTAATGGGAATATCTATGCATGCTGCTATAATTAATCCTGGATTGTGTTGACTATTACTAACCCACATATGTTCTAAAACTGCAATATCATAGCACATTTGGGAAGGCTGGTCCCAGTGGACCCACCTCTCCCACCTCATCTGGCCATGGCACTGGGTACCAGCACATCTGGGACCCACCCCTGGACCTCCTCGTCCGCTGGTCCTTCACCACCTTCAGCTGGAACCACCTCAGGGGATGGGGCTCACCTCAGTGGGTGTGGACAGTATACTGTCACCCAAAGTCAGGTCCGGGGATTGGTGCGTTGCGAGCTCCGACGGGAGTTTGGAGATTTGCTATGTCAGCTTGAGAGCTGCATGGTGCAATTAGAGGGTAAGCCTGCCCCTCCTGCTCAGCCCCAGCACAGCTACCTTCAGGGCCATGAAGGTGCAGTGGTGACAGCCCATGGGTGGGGACCTCAGTCCCACTGCTTCCATTTGGGGGCTCATGGACTTCTGATTTCCAAACAACCCTCCCCATCCAAGGTGTTTACCCCCCCACATGTCATATACTGCCCCTGTATGCTGTCTTGTCTGTCTTCCTACCCAACCTACCTCCCCAAATATACCTACTATCCTTCCCCAACATCCCACGCTCACCTTAAAAAAAAGGGCAGTCTGTTCCCCAAACAGCTGTCCATTTCACACATGTGTCCACTGGACACATGTAATCTGGTCTAATTGGCTTCACAACACATTATTGTTGTCCTCACCCCTCTCTCAGGGGTTTAGGTGTCCAAATATACCTCCAAATTCAGTATATATGCACAGTTGTTGCTGTAGAAGAAATGGACAGCTATGGACCTTCTCTACATCCATCCTGCACATCCCTAGCTACTTTCCCTATTATCTTTCCCTATTTGTGCCCCATTTTTCACCACTTTCTTATCACCCCTTTTTTTTTCTTTTAAAGAAATTAGCACAGGGGTAAGCAGGAGTAAGCATTTTTAAGCAGTAGTAAGCAGGATTAAGCCTGTTTGCATGGTGCTAAGCAATGCCTACACAGATTGAGCACTTTTCAGGCTGTCTGTAAACATATTTAACTGGAAGTTAGCATTGCTTGCCACTGCACAAACCCACTTACAACTGCTTAAAAGTGCTTTAATCACTCTGTATCCAACAGCCTTTGTTCTGCCCAACAACAAAATAATCAAACCTTCCAAGTGTCTAACCCAGGACCCTGCATGCCAGAGCCACAGCAAGTTACTACTAAGCCATTTCAGCTGTAGACATGGGTGATGTTTTCTCAAACATATCATGCAGCACAGTCATTCAACAGTAGGGAAAATGTATTTATATATATATATATATATATATATATATATATATATATATATATATATATATATATATAGCTATAAATATATATATATATATATATATATATATATATATATATATATATATATATATATATATAGCTATAAATATATATATATATATATATATATATATATATGTAGTGCAGTAGTGCATTCGGACATCGGATCCACACTCTGAACCTCTCACTGCAAAACATCTGACCAAAGGCACAGTAAATGGGAGTGAAGAAGCCCAAAATAGGAATCTCTTGTAATTATTGCCATTATCCCTTCTCTACAGCTGAACTGTTCTGCCTTGCAACAAAATAACCAGTACTTGCAATTCATGAACCCAGGACCCTGCACAACATAGCCACTACAAGTTACCAGTAAGCCATCTCATCTGTAAGATGTTGGGGTGATTTCTCTAACATATCATGCAGAACAGTCCATCTACCATAGACAATGCACAATGTGGAAGCACTAAACATTCTAATGATACATACACACACACACACACACACACACATACATATATAAATATATAAATACTTTTATATATATATATATATATATATATATATATATATATATATATATATATATATATATATATATATATATATATAAAGAGAGTATATATAGAGGGAGCACAGCATATCAAACAGCCATTATTCCTACAGTTGCCACCTTTTCAAATGGCCAGTGTCTGATTCTTTCCTACAAATGAGAATTATTGCGTGAAACATACCTACACACAATGCAAAGGACATAACACCACACACAGTTTGCATACATATACATGTTTATTTGTGTACTATTTCAGTTGTTTATGTCATTTCTTATAGCATTTAGGTGTTTGAAATACATAATAACTGATTAATGCAACTTTCAAAGAAAACATATGATACAGTAATCTGCAAAACATAACATACTTTGCTGTCTAGGCTAAAGCCTTTAAGTAGTATAATAGTAAAAAACCGACTTGCCTTGAAGATAAGAATCAATCAACACTTAATTACAGATGTAGTTCAACAGCCTCCAATTACACTCTGTACTCAACCCCCTAGGGGAAAAGTATCAGTTGTCACAATGTAAATGTATCCATTACATAACAATGCTTAACTTAAAACGTCACTATCACACTGACAAACAGAACTGTGTGCAAGACAGTAAGCTTTAGCCCACCAATGTTTCCCTGGTGAAATATATGAAAATGTACAGCCATATACTTTAATGTTTCTTATTATTGATATCCCTCACATGTTGTAACAGCCTAGGTTAAAAACATTTAATACCCCTCCCCCATAAAATGTCTTACAAAGGCATATAACAGTGTCCTCCATACACTGACCTCCATACTGTACAGGGTCACATGTTTTGTCCAGCTGTAGCCCTCATATATATGGATCCCACCTCACAACTTGTGTGGGAGTCCACAACATCACTGGAATAATAGCAGGAATGTCAGCACTAAATAATGATAGACCATTACCTATCAGCCTCGCACTGCATGACATCTGAACAAAGCCTGTTATATAGGTGGAGGACAGAGGCTGAAACACAGGGCCATATTTGAAATATTGCTGTTATACACTGTGAAAGTTGCTGGTGTTACAGGATTGGTTGCAACATACCCTTACTCAGGAATATGAAGTCAGAAACACAAATGGATGTTACCATGTAATGATAGCAATCAACAGAGAGAATGCCACTGATATGTTAGGGACAAGACGTGTGTGGGGAACAGACAAAACATAACAGCCAATCCTCCGGCCATCATGTCGATAGGCCCACAGTTGAGAGCTATGCAGACAGACTGCATTCCATGCAAAACTAGCATGCACACACAAACCCTGTAAATCTAGCAATATTCAATGCATATAACAGCAATACTCACACACTGTCCCTATGTCTGGAACTTTATACAAACATGTAGTTGGCCTGTGCCTGCATGCCTTGTTGAAAGAGGTATTCCTGCCTGCTGTCTGTAACACTGCTGCTCCCACACATAAAGGATGTCTTCCATACAGGCAAGGTAAAGGGACAACACCCACATGAAGTAGTCATTTATAGTGGTGGGTTGCTATGGCATTGGCTATTGGAAGAGCTACACAGATGCCTGCATGCAATTAGTAAGTGGGTAACACCAATTGGTGCAGAGGCCATCACCTGCTCATGAGCATCACCTACAAAAGCCATGTTGCAACCTATTCAAACAAGCTCAATCCCTGTAGTGGAGAGAGAGAGAGAGAGAGAAAGAAAAAAATAATACAAAAAACAACAACAAAAAAAAAACAAAGCAAGGAATACATAAACTGGAACACAGAAGAGAGCATAAAAATAAAACAGGTATGTGAAACATGTAAGCATGTAACTGAATGTAGTATTTGGTCTGTAATAATGGGATAGATAATTTTGAAAGCATTATATGTGCCAACAAGACTTGCTGTAATGATGTCCTGCTGAACAACTGCTATGGACATAGCATCTGGCTCTGTCTGCACTGGGCCATACCTGTCAACTGTGCAGATCTTCACAGAATGTCAAGATTTACCAATCATAGTGTTTGGTCTGTTGCTCCTAACATCTATATTATTCTGGCAATTAGTTGGGGATGTAAGTCATGAAGTAATGACAAACACTTGAGTTTCAGACCCCACAACCTTCAGAACAGTCATGGTAATGCAAAATGTATTATGCTACAAACTTCATAGGTTTGTAACAGGCATATTTAAGATCTGTCCCTATTTATCCCCCCCTAATTTTAGGCTTTGTCTAGATGTGATGCTCTAAGAGGTGGAGAGGTAGGGTCACAGCTGAGGAGCCTGACTCACCCTGGGAAAAACAGCTCACATATGGCAACCACTAGAGTGTCTGTCAAACAGTCATGACTGTGCCACTGCTAGGTCAATTAATGGTATGTTGTCCATATCCATATTTTACCTGTGACCATGAGTATTATACATGTTTGTACTGTAAATCTAAGATACCTATATAAGGCATGTGCATAGTAAAGTACTGTTGCAGATGTGTGTGTTAAACTGCATGTGATATATTGAATTAATAACATTAAACTGTACAGTGTTCTGCCAGACAAAAGTCACAGTTGTGACTGATATCTGTAGTCACATACACATATACTTGTGTTATGTCAGCTATATTAATACGTTATCAATATTGATTTCCCTGTTGTCTCACATTGATGTGGACCATTGTCCAGACATCCTGGTATAACAGGTTGAGAAATATGATTGAGCCGTCAGACTGTAAATACAGTGTGCCATATTGACATAGAACATAATTGTACACCAGGTATCCCCTGAGCACATGTATGTAAATGTATGTTCAGCTGAAAGGCACAAAAGTAATAACATGGGTTACAAGCAGTCCGAAAAATAGGTTGTGCATGTAGCACATGTGTGTAATATCAGTGTCACTGCATACAACAAAATAAAATGTGTACAGCTACTGATTGTTACATTGCCATGACACTGATATGGGTACTACAGTAGGCATGATTATCAGGTAGTAATTAGAGAAGTGTGCAAATATGTTATGAGCCACTGTCCATGCCTACCACTAACAGCTATATCAACAGCCATATGCATTGGATATCCAAGGTGTACACACCCCTGTTGGAATGCCATGTTTGTGTGCTGTATGCCAATGGGACCACAGAAAATCATTTCAAAATGTTTCTCACCTCAAATGTGACCCATAACCTGTATAATTCTACTGAAAAAGAAACAAAGCTGTTTCAAGGAAGGTGAGCAACCATTGCCAAGTGAAGATGTGCCATGATGTTAGAGCTATAATCATCTCAGCGGGTGTTTACACAACATATCAGTGTAAGGGTGTGCACACACATTCAACTGGCTTACTGTACTGAGTATTTCTTCCCATATGCTGGAGGAACAGGTTCATAACCCAGAGACTGCCCATGCTATGGAATAGACTTCCTATACATGTCAAGCAGAGCACCTCACTGGCCCTCTTCAACAGAAATCTTGATGAGTGGATGAGAAATAGTAAATTCACCCCAGGGATCACTCCAGTGGCTTTACTCAACAAAGGCACTGGAAACTATGGTCGGGTGGCACGATGCCAGGGTAATCCTATGGGCTAGGCTTGTAAAGGATCCAGGGCCATTAGCTTAGTACACACCTATGAGCCTATGAACCTGTATGTTTCCACAGGACAGGTTGTTATGTTCTCTAGTGAACTGAGGAGGCTATAGGACACATCACGGGTGGGGACTGTGTTGACATGTGCTTTTGTGGGGTCATGTTCCAATTGCATAAGTACCATGCATTGTAACAGGGGTGTGTACACTTCATATCCACTGTAGCTATATGGAAATCATATATGGAATCAGCAGTACCTTACCTGTACAACCATACTCCACCAATGATAGAGTAATCCCCTTTGGCGGACACCACCAAGACACAAAGCACATAATAGGTTGCTATAGTGGCTGTACAGGGACACATAGTTGCAGACCACAACTTGGAAGCAAGTGGACCTCTATCTGAGCAAGCATGTAGGTTCACAGGTGACCTCCTGTAAGGCTGACTATGACTAGAAATCAGACATAGCCAAACCCCCAAGGCTAACTGCGACCATATCTACACATATGTATGCAGTCTCAGAGCCAGTAACACATGTCAACCTGTACTGGGGGTGCAGCACACCTCATACACACATTACATGGATACAGGCAACCTGCATCAGACATGATAGGTGGGAACAGTGGCACCCTGTCCACAACAGTAGTACAGGGGGATATGCACATCACCCATACTCCTGCCCACATCAGTGGTGAGCATGGACAAAATGCAGACTGATGGCAATAACAGCAAGTCTCCATGGGGCATGAGAACATCACAGTTTGCCTCCTACATGAACACAGGCATGTGCTCAGAGTCCCATCACACACTACAGTCAAACACACACATGCCACCATCCACATGGAAGATGGCCACTGTCATCCCTCTACACAGAAATGAATGGTGCGTAGTGGATTATGCCATTAAGTGTCAAACATTGGAGGAACTGGACAGGTCAGGGCCAGCAGTGTAATGCAAGATGTACAAGCCATGATAGCTTACAGTGTTATGGTATAGTCTGGATTATTTGCAAGTAATACCCACTGTTGATGTGCATGTGGACAACTGTATGAGGTCCTTTGACCTTTTTTCCTGTTTATGTCTTCCAGGTACAATGTCCCGGGAATTGTTGCCTGCATACACACCCCTGGAAAAAGATACAATAATCCAGTACCTCATAGTCCATCATGCCATCCTCTTCAGGCACAGAGCCCATAATCTGCAGGAGAGGACCACCCTTTGGAACAAGCTCATCCACAGGGTAAACGATGCTGGCCTGCACAACTGCAATTATGAGCAAGTGTGGCATCACTGTTAAGATCTGATCCGCCATACCCATCAGCATGCCGCTGCAGTTAAGAGGGACCAGCTAGCCACAGGTGGGGCTCATGCCATCCATCCCCAACTGACACGAGGAATTCCTCACCAGCCTTGGGGCACCCACAAGCCAGCCTAGTCAACAAGCTGAAGACAGCATTGTGGAGGTGGGTGCCACCCACACAATAGATGAGAACCATGCAGGTAAGGCCCCAAGGTACATTAGTAGACCACTGTTGCATATCCATTTTCATCTGTAAAGTATCTACATGCATATGTCAGATAAGATGGTCTGTTGCTGCAGTGTAGTAATGAACAGATATGCGTAATCTCCAGTATTGTGGGTTCGTACTGTTGATGTGCTGAAATGCTGCTCCAATGTCACAGGTGTGGCTACTGACATTACATCTCTCAAACAACTATTTAGGTCCTTCTGGTATACAACTGGGGCAGCAGCCTGTAGCTGGTGAGTATGGAGTTGTTTTGTTTAGGTTTGCCAATACTCCGGCCATGTTATGGCCATGCTATTTGCTATGCACACATTTAACACACCTACCCACAATGCATGCTGCACATGTTCATTTATTGTTGCTGTTAACTGCACTGCATCACAGTGGTCACCATGGTGGCATATCTGAAGGGTATTTAAGAGTCCTTCAGTATACCTAACAACCTGTCAGTGCAAGATGTGTGGACAGAGATGAACATAATGGTGGGACAAATGGCCTACAGTAGCGACATGTCTGAAACATTACCTTTATACGGTGGCTACAACAGTGTATACACCACTATTGCAATGGCAACTATTCCTGATCTAAACAACGGCAAATCACAATACCACATTCCACACCTTATACAACCTGTAATGTGACCCTAACATGAGCAATGAATGTGCAAAATGGAATCCTATGTTAGGACAACAAATATAGGGAATGCATACCTTAACAAACAGTGTAAGCATATGTGTGCAATCTAAGTGACATCTTGTGGAAGCAGCTTGTGGGGTACTGACAGCATTCACTCTTTTTAAGTACACACCTTCTATCAAGTACAGGGCCCCAGTGTCACAGCAAGTAATGTTCTGCTATCCAAGAAGTATGTCCATGACATTTGCCCACTCACCTGCAACAGAAGCAGCCGTGGCTTGCACACCTGTTACAAACCATGGAATGAATCCCATATCTGAAAGGTAGCACTAAGGAGTAGGAAAAGTAGCCTTACCTCACCATTGCATATACCATGGCAAACAGTGCAGACAGTCATGTATGTGTGTATGAAGTATGGGACAACATTAATGTAGAAAATGAACAGATGCCCAAACTGGTCATGGAGGCTGCCCAGAAACATGCAGCAGCACTGAGGGACTTGCAGGAATGTCTAGCAAGTACTGCCTGTGCAGTACCTTACCTGTGTCAACAATCACCTGGAATCTGCATAAGTGTGGCCTATGGGTTAGGGTAATCAGATAGAAGAGTTGTTCCACAGAAGATATCATCCAGGGCTCTCAACAGGTAGCATATGCATAACATCAAGTCTCCCAAAGGCAGGTGTTGCAATGTGTAATGGTGTCATGAGACCAAGGCTGAAACCTGCAGACAGTATTCATAAAGATACATGTGGTGCACAAGCAACACCTCACTCCACCTCAGGGCCACCACCCCCATTTTTACCTTGCTGATACCAGTGTACACCTTTAGGCTTGCTGTTCATTAGCAGGAACTAGGCCAGTAGACATGGTGTTTGGAATTTGGAGCACTGTAACATAACACTCATGTGTGGCCCATAGTTGTCAAGCATCTGCAATAAGGCTGAGAATGGGGAGGGGTGTCATCCTAAAACACCACAGTGAACTGAAGCAGACATCCAGAGCTTGCTAAGAATGGCTGTATCTGAACACAGTCAAGCTCATGAATTGTGCCAGACATAAACCTGACTCTACAGCTATAGTAAAGCCACTGTGTGACTTCCAAGGGCTGTGCACATGAGCTGACCTTGCAATTCGGCAGAGTTGGAGGACATTTGTAGGGCAGAGTGTCTAAATAATGCCAAGTGAAGATGGGCCATGCTAGTATACCCCTTCCAGGAATAGTGACTGCTGTAGTTCACTTAACAGGTGCTGCAACAAACCATTGTGTTAAGGGTGTCCATACTTATGCAACCCACATATTGTATGCATCTCATTCAGCATCTGCATGACTAACACATTTGTTTGGTACTGCATTGTATTGCACAGGTCATATATCACATATCAGGTGTGTGTAATGTTAACATATGTAGTATTGTGGCCCCATTGCAGATCATGGAAGAGGCTGGCATGTCAACAAGGGTGTGTACACTCCTCATATTCACATTAAGCTTTGAAGGTTGTCAGTGTAATTGGATTTTATTGCTCATACATGCACTGTTGATGATGAGATCTGCAAATCAGAGGTCAGGCATTAACTATTGACATCAGTCATCATATCATCCCAGGTACATATCAGACAAATGCATAGGGGCTATGAACAGCAGAGCAAACATAACTGCCACACATATACACATTCAGCGATGGTGTGTACATTTGTGAAGTATGATGCAGTGTACATGCCAGTGTGCTGTACAGGTGCACAGCAATACTGTCTACATGGGTGCAGTGTGTTCCAGGGGAAGGGGCATCACCCACTAACACAACTCATGCATCACAGAGATGTATAATGTTGGTAACAAGGACTGAGTATGGCTGCAGAGCATGCTGAGTGCCATATGTCATGCATGTTGACTGTTGGGTAATGAGAGGTCTGTGTAATATCTTTATGCCACCTCACCTGTAAGAGTGTGTGTGTGTGTGTGTGTGTGTGTGTGTGTGTGTGTGTGTGTGTGTGTGTAGAGGTAAACCATAACGTACAGGTCTTAAACTACATTTTTTGTTTGACCCTCATAGGTGGCAAGGTGGGTCAGGGTCCCTCCTGCAGGCAAACTGATGTTAGTGTCCATACAGACTCTGACAATGATGATAAGCATGGTGCAGCACAGGCAGGGTTGTCAGGGGCTGAAGCTGTGCCATCAGTTGACATCCCACTTTTATCCACCCCATCCCTGCACAGAGTCACAGTGCCCATACATACCCCATCACCAGTGCCCATAGATGAGGGATAGTTGACGGGTGGTGGCATGGGACAGGACAGTGTGGGGAGTATGGCAAGTGTGTCTGTACACAGCAGCAATAGCCAGATGAATGGCGAGGTACCACACAGGCAGATGTACAGAGGTGGTCAAAGGAGGGTCGCTAGCCATCATCCTCCTCGCAAAAGTGCCACAGCAGGTGTCACTAGACGCATGTTTTGGGCCATCATGGAGGCACAGGCATGTATGGAACATTACACCAGACAGAGTATGAGTCTCCAAAGGGCTAGTCATTCTGCTGTACTTGACAAAATCCATGATCTTGCAGGTGCCCACCGCTATTTTGCAGAGGTCCTGGATAGACAGTTGGGTGAGATGGTGGGAATCCTTGACCGTGTGGTGTTTGTGGTCGAGCATGTGGTGGGAGTACCGTGGCAGCCACGTGGACGTAGGTCAGCAACACCAACAGGTGGAGGTCAACGTGGATGTGCAACAACTCATGGCCACTCCCATAGTGGCAGTACCAGCACCAGCACTGCAGGGGGGTGCTGTCCATACCACAATGCAGCAGCCCATGTGCACATGGTCCTGGCTGGTCCCAACAGGGACATGGATCCAGTGGACAATTATCATCAAGGGAGAGTACCATATCTGAGCTTCTGCCTGGTAGTGCCTGTGAAACCCCTGGCAGGCACAGTTCCCATGTCCGTGGCTGGAGACAGTGAACTGTACACCCTTCCATGTACAGTCTGCAGCTGTCCAACAAACCCCTGTATAGGGCAGCCACATGGCAGACATATGTGCATACATACATACACACTTCACCAACACAGCTAGGGCACCTCCATACCTACACACACCACATCTGCACAGCCCATTTAATAAAGAACCCCCTAACCCACACACATGATGTCAACCAAACGGCTCAGCCTAGGCCTCTGGCAAACTTGCAACATACCTTGTGCATATGATGATACCTGTGCCACATCACTGTCATCCATACCATCAATGCAGGGACATGCTGAAATGGTTCTGATGCACACAGTAAATGTCCTAAGGTTTAGCAATGTAATGCTGTTTAACGTGTTTTCAGCTGGAATGATTAATGGTTACACATCAGGGCGCGTCACTGTCCAGCCATCATGCATTACTAACACTGACTGATTGTGGTCTCCATAATGTATTCTGTTTGTGTTCTAGGTTTCTATGTGTCAGCAGGATGTTGGTCTGTTGTCCTGTACTACAAGGGGTGTAGCACTGTGGTGACACATTGACTGTGTCATATCCTGCGTACAGCTGAACACAGGTAACAGGTCTGTATAACAGTAACTGCATGTGACACATGGTTGAAGGTCTGAGGGGTGTATACAGGTGAGTGCATGGTGGCTGATGTCAGCAGCTCTTCTACAGTGGACAATTGTAAGTGTACAGGGTGGCACAAACCAAATGTCTGTGAATAACACACACACACACACACACACACACACACACACACACACACACACACACACACACACACACACACACAGAGGCTTTGGTGTTGATGCAATACACAGAGAATACTGTTCACATGGATGTACTTCATTATGCAGTGAACTCATTTTGGCCTATGTAACTCCATCCAGACCAAATTGCCAAAACATCACATCAGGAAATAATCGGTTTGCCAGTTTAATGTCATTGACGATGGTACTGGCAGGGTATATGTCCTCTTCCCCAATATAGTACAATCCTGGAGTTGGTAAACATAGGTGTGATGGTGTAGGTGGCACAGCCCCCCACACTGGAGGGTATGGGGTTGCGTAAAAACACACATAGTGTGATTAACAACTACTTAACCTGTTAACATAAACTGTACAGTATAACGGCAAACTAAGCAGGGGGATACACACAATAATAACCCCAATTTGGGTGGCTGTGCCCACAACAACCACACTCATGTATATATACCAACTCCAGTATTGGTGTACAGCTGTACATTGGGGAAGAGGGCATTTACACATCCACTACTAGTTTTGATTGAATGTATTTCCACAAGATGATTGCTTTGAAATGTTTCTTTTTGCCAGTTAGTTCTCAGACAAATGATCTCCTGGGACATATATTTTCTGAAAACTGAAGTAGATCCCTTCACATACACACACACTTATTTGGCAACACTGAGAGTAGAACCCCTACCTAGGTACTTATTGCTACTAATGTGTTTGGCCTTAATTGCACACACCACAGAGCTTTTAGGGTGATGTGTGTCCCGAGTTTCCTGTTACGTGAAGAACATCACCAGGCCTTGTACAGTATGGTAACAGGGGATGTACTGGGTGTTAATGAACAATACATAGTATTACATATTGCCATATACACATTGACAAACACATACAGTCATGGACACATTTGACAGACCTGGGTTTAGCAGTGTTAACTTCCTTGTCAGTGAATCCATTCTGTTACAGAGTTTTTACACACAGCACATGCATCATCGGGCTGGATAGTGTAATCAGTTACCTGTATGGTTGATGGTGATAGCGGTCCTCATACAGTGGACCTTGGGACATGTACTGGGGGTACCATGGTGTAAAGACTGTATACCCATTACCCACACCCCACATTGAATACTGTACTCACTGGAACCCATGATAATGCTCTGACATACCCACAATCACACATTAACCAAGACTGCAATACAACCCTTTGTCTATCTAATCATTGCTACTACAGGGATATGCATTTATTGCAAATGCCACAGGGATCGTAGGTTGAGGGTTTATGGCTCTCCTAATCTCAGCAACATCGCTATCCCTTATAATGTATGGCAAGGTTTATTGTATTTGGAGAATGTGGCCTCAGCATGCTGTCTCCTACAAATATGCACACTCACACACATACACACAGTTACCAGGACACAGAGCGTAACCCACGCCTATCTACTCATTTGTAGAATAGTGTTATGCTGGTACTGCAAGTTCCAGGTAGCCCATATGGTGAAGAGTGTAAAAAGGTACATTTAACATCAATTACAGCAGCAGCCATTTCCAAGTATGTCAATTGGGGGTGTAGTGTGTGAAAAGGTCCTCAGAATACTGTGAACTACAAGTTTACAAACACACAGACACTGTTATTCTCAGTAATGCACACTGACACATTTGTTAGTACTGGGGTCCATAGGAGCAGGTGTTCCTAGGTGTTAACCAGGCTAATATCCATGGAGAGATGAGAAGAGTAGGGCATGTGGGTACACTGGTATCATGCTACCTGACATTTGTCAGCAGGCCATCTATCAACCAATGCCACTTAAGTGATCCCCAGGGTGACAGTTAAATTCAACATCCAGTCATCTGTTTTTCTCTTGAAGAGGGCCAGTGAGGTGCTCCAATTGACATGTATGCAACATATATTACATAACATGGCCAGTGTCAAGGTTAGAGACCTGTACCCAAGCATGTTCTGATGACTGTGGTAGTCTGGTTGAGGTATTCATGGCAAGTGATCCATACAGGGTGGGGTTTCCTAGCTGTGGCATTCATAACACAGCTGGGCAGACACGTCAGTGTCAGACAATCATAGATTGCCTGTATGCAGCCAAGATGGATACCTGACATCTGCACATCTGTGCAGAGGACAGACAGAAATTAGCTAACCAACAGGTTTTGCATTAGGATGAATGTTTTGACAGATAGATGTCTGACGCTGATAGGTATGCCATTACTCCAGGACAGCAGCCTTCAACAACATGTCCTAAACACATAGCAGTCTACAGTTAATATCCACATATCAGATCAATATCCAATAGGAGATACTTAATAACATACAGATCACACACCAAGAACATGATAGTCAGTACTCAGAGTCCAGCTTTGCATGGAGGGGTGTATGGTTCCAGTACTACAATCTGCAATCTACTGTTACTTGGAAAAGCACTGTTAAAAGTAGTAACGTAATGATACAATACATGCAAGTGTGACTGCATATAACCTGGGATATTATCCATGTATGAAACACATACAAAGAGAAAATATTGTGGTTCTTGCCATGTATACTCAGGTGTCCCATACAGTATACTCACACCCCTTGCTACTGTAATGACAGCACATAGAAGCATGTTATATACATAGAATTAAATACACATTAAATATGTCATTACCCTGCTATTTTATCAGACTGGAATGTGATAACTGGTTACCAGGGCTGAGCTATGCTTAGCAGGTGTAGGCATTGCATAAATGTAAATGCTAAGCAGATTTGCACACTGGTAAGCAAAGCCTACAAGGTGTAAGCGCCTATACGTTTCACCGTATGTTAGCACCGCTTACCATCGGGCAAACCCACACAAACCCGCTTAAAGCTGCTCAAAACTGCCTTAACCACTCTGTATCCTACAGTCCTTGTTCTGCCTAGCAACAAAATATACAGCTCTTGAAACCAAGACTCTCTAAACTATAGTCAAAGCACTTAACCACTAAGCCACCTGACCTGTACAAATATCTGTTGCTTGTTCAAATATATCATTCAGTACACATACTGAATATTAGTGAACAACAGCTTTGACTACTACAATTGTTTACTACATGTTAGTAAAAATAGTGTTGAATCAGTCATGTTTTTATATCTAAATATACACATATCAGATATGTTTGCACATAACAAGAATATGGATATATATATATTTATCTATCTATCTATATATATATATATATATATATATATATATATATATATATATATATACATATGTAGATATATATGTACATGTACATATACACACACACACACACACACACACACACACACACACACACACACACACATATATATATATATATATATATATATATATATATATATATACATATACATATATATATATATATATATATATATATATATATATATATATATATAACATATACCCATAACATGTAGTCATATGC